>NC_054608.1:18115619-18415619 GCF_004785595.1 Juglans microcarpa x Juglans regia
CAGTACGGCTACAGTAACGCTACAATACCTCTTAAAACCCTAATTCCTAAAAGTAACTTTCCAAGTAAGCCCTTGGCCAAAATACAAGGCCTTCTTGAAAACTCTAGTTCATTGAAAATAAGACGTGTGGGCCAGACATCGTCAATCCCACTTATTCTAAACTAATAAAATAAATCATTTAACCAAATTTGAAGTCTCAAATAACAATAGGCCCTATCAATAAGCCATGTCTTCCACAGCTTGAATCCAGTGGATCAAAGCTGGTTCTCCTTCTTTCAAGCCCATCTTGAGTGTTGGGCTCTTGCTAGCTTCATCCCAAGTGGATTGCACCAATCCGTGCATTGCTTCCTTGATCTTCTTGTTCCTTGATCTTGTAATTGACCCGTCTAGAATTTACAAATGATCTTTAAGACTAGGCCCACCTTGGTTCCCATCAGTAGTGCTAGCCACATTAGTACAACTCCCTCCATCAATGATCATACTACATACCTTATTGTTGACATGGCATCTAGTATGGAAAATGTTCTCTCTCTGTTGCTCTGCATCATCCACCTTAATGTGTGCATTAAGAGCACGCCTGGCAACAAGAGACTCACCTGTCACAGGGTATACCACTCCATCATCATCACTAGCATCATCCAACTCGGGCACCTCATCACTATCATCCTCACTCTCAGTCATCACCTCTCCATTGTCACGCATAATCATCACCCTCCTATTTGGACATTGAGAAGCAATGTGCCCTGAACCCAAACACTTAAAACATTTGATATCTCTATTCCGTGAAGGTTGGGATTCTACCTTGGGTTTGTTGCTAGTTCCCTCATCTTTTCCCTTAGGTGGTTCGGTCTTTCTCTTTGCTTCACCTGGATCATTCCTATCCCATTTTGATTTCCAAGTAGTGCTAGAAACCGAAGTGTACCTTGCTGTCCATTTTCTCTTTAATTGTCTCTCCACCTTCATAGCCATGTGCACCATGTCCTCTATCTCCACATAATGTTGTAATTCAATTACATTGGCTATGTCCCTATTTAACCCACTCAAAAATCTAGCCATGGTGGCCTCTCGGTCCTCCTCTACATTAGCCCGAATCATCGCCACCTCCATCTCCTTATGGTAATCCTCTACACTCCTAGACCCCTGTGTAAGATTTTGTAATTTCTGGTAAAGGTCTCTATAGTAATGGCTAGGAACAAATCTCCGCCTCATGAGAGCTTTCAACTCTCCCCATGTCTCTATAGGCCTCTCATAATTCCTCCTCCTATTGGTCACTAATTGATCCCACCAAATAATAGCATAATCAGTGAATTCAATTACCGCCAACTTCACTTTCTTCTCCTCAGAGTAATTATGGCAATCAAACACCAACTCTATTTTTTTCTCCCACTCTAGATAAACCTCAGGGTCAGTTCTACCTTGGAAAGGTGGTATTTTCATTTTGATGCTACCAAGGTCTCCATCTACACCATCCCGACCCCTTAGATTCCCCTCAAATCCTCTTTCATGCCTAACTCTTCTATTTCTACCCGACCCAACGTCAGATGCTAAGTCTTCCTCATCCTCACCATCTCCTTCATTCTCATACTGATTTTCAACTCTATGCTCACGTCGCCTCCTGTCCCTCCCACCTTGTAGATTTCTAATCGCTGCTTCTTGATGATCCATCCTATCCCTCACTTCACCCAACACCAAGTTCAACCGCTCAAACTGTTGTTGCATGGCTTGCAACACAAAGGATGAGTTATCTGCTCTCCCCCTTGGTGATGCGCTACTCCGATGAGACATTATCAGGCGCTACACAAAAGAATGTTAGTGGGAAAAAAAAAATAAATAAATAAACCTCACACACTCCCTCACGTGTTTACACTCGAATAATGACACTCCACTCGTGTTTCACTCTTAATTGGCTTTTTTCGATAATAGTCTCACACTCTCTTGCCTTTTACCTCAAGAGTTTTCCCACTCCAGTTCTTTAAGAACTAATTGACTCAATCAAGACAAAGCAACTTTGTTTTATCCCAACTAGTAATTAGGTCCAAGAAACAAGAACAAGAGAAACACGGAAGGAATGAAAAAAAATGGCACGTGAATCAAGGAAATTATACGAATGAAACAGTTAACAATAAGACAAGATACCAACTAGAATCACCCCCTTTGATGATAAGGATCAAGAAAAAATCCTCGAATTTTTTTTTTCCTTTCTTTTCTTTTCTTTTCTTTTCTTTTCTTTTCCTTTCACCAACTGATTTGATCACAAACAAGAATAAGCAGTTGAGAAAACCCTAACAATAACTCAGAAACCCTTGGGCAAGTGATATACGGCAGCCCCTAGAACAAGAGATTTCAGCCAACACAAACCCTAGAACAATGATTTTCAGCAACCCTAACAATAGTGAAGAAGTCTGCTAACCACCACTATTTTTTTTTTTTTTTGTAATCAATCCTAGAACAATGAAGCCCTAGAATTAAATATGCAAGAAATAAAAGATAGAATAAGACCTGATTGGAAACCTTGCTCTGAATACCAAATGATATGAACCCGCGGGAATGAATTCCCTTGAACCCACAATCAATTTGAAAACTCCCCAAGAAAGCCAAAAATCAAGTCAAGGATGGAGAATCTAGACCTGATGAGAACCCGTTTCAAGAACCTAGATTATATTAAAATCTAGACCCGTTGAAGAACCCGTCTCAAGAACCCAGATTACAAAGGAGGAACGCCACAAAGGTTGTGATTTACCTTTGATAAGTTCAAGAGTTCAATCAAGAACAAGAGGAGAAAACTCAACTCACAAATAAAATTCAATATTGTCTAATCTCTCAAATGAGGCTACAAAGAGTTTTTAAACCCAAACCTAATCAAAACCCTAGCCAAAATAAAGCCCCTTTTTCCCAAAATTACCCTTGATGAACAGTACCGGCTACAGTACCCGCGGCTACAGTAACCCCAACAATAAATTGATGAAACCCTAGTTCCTAAAATGTAACTTTCCAAATAAGCCCTTGGCCAAAATACAAGGCCTTCCCAAAAACATAGTTCATAAGAAATAAGACATGTGAGCCAAGCATTTTCAATCCCACTTATTCTAAACTAGTAAAATAAATCATTTAACCAAATTAGAAGCCTCCAATAACAATAGGCCGTATCTCTAAGTCATGTCTTCCTCAGCATGAATAAAGTGGATCAAAGCTGGTTCTTCTTCTTTCAGACCCATCTTCAGTGTTGGGCTCTTGCTGGCTTCATCCCAAGTGGATTGCACCAATCCTTGCATTGCTTCCTTGAATGTTAGACAATATTGAATGTTATTTGTGAGTTGAGGTTTCTCCTCTTGTTCTTGATTGAACTCTTGAACTATGGTAAATCACAACCTTTGTGGCGTTCCTCCTTTGTAATCTAGGTTCTTAAGACGGGTTTTTCAATGGGTCTAGATTTTGATATCATCTAGGTTCTTGAAACGAGTTCTCATCGGGTCTAGGTTTTTTCCATCCACTGACTTGAATTCGGCTTTCTTGGGGAGTTTTCAAATTGATTGTGGGTTTAAGGGATTTCATTCCCGCGGGTTCATATCATTTGGTATCAAAGACAGGTTTTAAATCAGGTCTGATTCTATCTTTTAATTTTTTGCATCCTTAAATTTAATTCTAGGGCTACATTGTTCTAGGGTTGCCAAAAAAAAAAAAAAATTGCAGAAACAAAAAGTAGGCTGTCGAAATTCTTAGGGTTTTTGGGTTTGGCTGAAATTTGCATCGCTTAGGGTTTCAAAATTCTAGGGTTTCCTGCATCTCTAAGTTTGTCAATTTCTTAGAGTGTCATTCGATTGATTCTCTTCTATTTCGTTGTCAATTCTTGTGTGCTTCAATTCAATTGCTTGATTTTTACAATTGAGTATTTCTGTTTGTGATTGAATTAAAAAAAAGAAAAGAAAAGAAAGGAAAGGAAAAAGAAAAGAAAAGAAAGGAAAGGAAAATAAAAGAAAAGAAAAGAAAAGAAAGGAAATGAAAAGAAAAGAAAAGAAAATTCGAAAAAAAAAGAAAAAGAAGAAGAAGAAGAATAAGAAAAAGGAGAAGAAGATAAGGAGAGGTAGCATATTTAAAGGTTGCTACATAGTTACAACAAAGACAAAGAAAAACTTTTGTTGATTGAGTTTTATCGTCAAAGGGGCTGAATACATATTTGTAGTTGGTATCTTGTTCTATAATTACTCTTTCCCTCATATAAATTCATTGACTCCCGTGTCGTTTTATTCATTCTTTGTTTCTTGTTTCTTGAATCTATATTACTGGTTGGAATAATACAAGGTTGTATTGTCTTGATTTAGTTCAACTAGTTCTTAAAGAACTTGAGCAGGAAAAACTATTGAGGTAAAAGGCAAGAGAGTGTGAGACTATTATCGGGGAAAAGCCAATTAGGAGTGAAATACGAGTGGAATGCCATTATTCGAGTGTAAACACGTAAGGGAGTGTGTGAGGTTTTTCCACTAACATTCATTTGTGTAGTACTTTACAATATCTCATCGAAGTGGCTCTTCACCAAAAGGGATGGTAGATAACTCATCCTTTGTGTTGCCCATGCAACAACAGTTTGAGAGGTTAAACTTGGTGTTAGGTGAAATGAGAGATAGGATGGATCATCAAGAAGTGGTAATTAGAAATTTACAAGGCATGAGAGATAGGAGGAGTGAACCTTGTATTGAACATAACTGTAAGAATGAAGAGTATGGTGAGTCTCTTATTGCCAGGCATGCTCTCAATATACAAATTAAGATGGATGATACAGAGAAGCAGAGCGAGAACATTTTTCATACTAGATGCCACATCAACAACAAGGTATGTAGTATGATCATTGATTTGCGGAGTTGTATTAATTTGGCTAGCACTACTTTAGTTGAGAAATTGAATTTACCTATCTTAAAACACCGTAGACTATACATGTTGCAGTGGTCGAGTGATTGTGGGGAGGTTAGGGTCAATAAGCAAGTGCTAGTTACTTTTTCAATTGGAAAATACCAGGATATGGTCTTTTGTGATGTAGTGCCTATGCATGCTGGTCATATTTTGCTGGGGAAGCCATGGGAGTATGATAGGAAGGTGATCCATGATGGGTTAAGGAACGTGTACAGTTTTGAAAATGATGGAAAAACAATCAAACTTGCTTCTTTAACTCCAACACAAGTCCATGGGGACCATTTGAACTGAAAAGTGAGGTTGCTCAAAAAAGAAAGAGTGAAAATGAGTGTGATCAAAAAAGAAAAAGTGAAAAGGAGATTGAGCTAAAAAGCAAGAGTGAAAGTGAGATTGAGAAAAAAGAAATAGTGAGGCCAAAAATGAGAGAAAGAGTAAAATGAGAGAGAGAAAAGATGAGGGTGAGGCTGAAACCTCAAGAGAAAGAGAAAATGAGTTGAAAAACAGTTGTTAGGTCGAGAGTTCAAAACAAGATGAAGAAAAGGAGAGTGACAGAAAAAAAGAGAGTGAAAAGCAAAAAGAGAGTGAAAGGGAAAAATAGAGTGAAAAAGAAAAAGATTGTGTAAAGAAAAGAGAGAGTGAAGAAAGTGAGAGAAAAACAAAAAGAAAAGCGATTTTTTATGCTAAGGCGAGTCTTAATACTAACAAACTTGACGTATCTTTGCCTAGTGTTATTGTCTTTTTGTTGCAGGGATATGAGGTCATGTTTCCTAGAGGTGTGTTTAGTGGATTGCCACCTATTAGGGAGATAGAGTACTACATTGATTTTGTGCCTGGTGCGACAATTCCTAACCGACCTTTCTTTGAAGAACATGAGTCTTTTTCACACTTGAAGGGACAAGGTAAGTCGTTGACTATAATGCATGCTAAGTGGGAGGACTGTGTTGAGACTTTTCCTCATGTATTCAAATACACACAAGGTATGGAAAATTTTGTGGTTGATGCTTTAGCAAGAAGGTACGTCGTTATCTTCATTTTAGATGCAAAATTGTTGAGACTTGAATATAATAAGGAATTGCATGCTAATGATGATGACTTTGCTAGTGTGTATGGAACATGTGAAAAAGCATCGTTTGGTAAGTTCTATAAATTCGTTTGGTACTTGTTTCGAGAGAATAGATTTTGTGTGCCAACTAGTTTTATGCTTAAGTTGCTTGTGTGTGATAGACATGGTGGTTTGTTGGGTTACTTCGGTGTAAGGAAGACTTTCAATATGTTGCATGAATGTTTGTGGGAGTATCATTTGCCATTCACTGACGTATTGTATGAACGTTTGTGGAAGTATCATTTTTCATTTATTAACGAGTTGCATGAACATTTGTGGAAGTATTACTTGCCATTCATTGAGTTTGCATATAATTGGAATGGTGTAAGAAAAACTTTAGGTGTGTTTCATGAACGTTTGTGGGAGAATCATTTGCCATTCATTGAAATGCTACATGGACATTTGCGGGAGTATCATTTGCCGACATTAGAGTGTGCAAATAAAACCTTGCATACTACTATTTCTTATTCTCCATTTGAGGTTGTTTATGGTTTTAATTCACTTACTCATTTACCTTTGATGGCTTTGCTTATTGATGATAGGAGTTGCTTGGATGAACATTTTAATTTTCTTGAGAAAATTAATGAAAATACATATGAAGTAGATCTTTCAAGTAAGTATCATGTTTTTGCTATTTTCAATGTTACTAACATCTTTCCTTTTGATCCAGGTGGAGATTCGAGGTCGAATCCTTTTGAGGAGAGGGGGAATGATGGGAACCAAGGTGGGCCTAGTCTTAAAGATTATTTGCAAATTCCATATGGGCCAATTACAAGATCAAGGGCCAAAAAGATCAAGGGCCAAAAAGATTAAGGAAACAATGCACGGATTGGCGCAATCCACTTGGGATATGAAGCTAGCAAGAGCCCAGCACTAAAGATGGGCTTGAAAGAAGGAGAACCAGCTTTGATCCATTTGATTCAAGCTGTGGAAGACATGACTTAGAGATAGGGCCTATTGTTATTGGAGACTTCCAATTTGGTTAAATGATTTATTTTACTAGTTTAGAATAAGTGGGCTTGAAGATGCCTGGCCCACACGTCTTATTTTTAATGAACTAGGATTTCGAGAAGGCCTTGTATTTTGGCCAAGGGCTTATTTGGAAAGTTACTTTTTAGGAATTAGGGTTTCAAGAGGTACTGTAGCGTGACACTGTTCATCAGGGCATTTTGGGTAAAAATGGGCTTTATTTTGGCTAGGATTTTAATTAGGTTTAGTTTAAATACTCATTATAGCATCATTTGAATGTTAGACAATATTGAATGTTATTTGTGAGTTGAGGTTTCTCCTCTTGTTCTTGATTGAACTCTTGAACTTATCAAAGGTAAATCACAACCTTTGTGGCATTCCTCCTTTGTAATCTAGGTTCTTGAGACGAGTTTTTCAACGGGTCTAGATTTTGATATAATCTAGGTTCTTGAAACGAGTTCTCATCGAGTCTAGGTTTTTTCCATCCACTGACTTGAATTCGACTTTCTTGGGGAGTTTTCAAATTGATTATGGGTTCAAGGGATTTCATTCTCGCGGGTTCATATCACCTTTACTTAGCCACTAGCTTCGAGTCCAATGACTCACGATGCAATGAATCGGCGTGGAGGTCAAAAGATCCCATGACCCCTTTACTTAGCCACCAGTGTCAAGTCCAATGACTCGTGGTGCAAGGAATGAGTGTGGAGATCAATAGACCCCACAACCCCTATATTGAGCCACCACTGTCGAGTCTAATGACTCACGATGTAACAAATGGGCGTGGTGGTCAAAAGACCCCACGACCCCTTTACTTAGCCACCAGTGTCGAGTCCAATAACTCGCGGTGTAACAAATGGGCATGAAGGTCAAAAGACCCCACGACCCCTGTACTTAGCCACCGGTGTCATGACTAATGACTCGCAGTGCAACGAATGGGTGTGGAGGGACCCCACGACCCTTTTATTTAATGTAACACCCTGCCTAAAAAGCTCCTTAGGCCTTGGCCTTAGTAGCCTTAATTCTAGTGAATTAGGAGTTGAGCTATTCTAGAATAAGAATAATTTTGGATATTTGAGTTGGCAAGAGGACCGTATTCTTTGGGTTTAGTAGAATTATTAGAAGATTCTAGGTCAATATTGATTTTTGAGGAAAATGAAGATTTTTGGATCTTGATTGGTTTAGTAGTATTATTTTGGAGAATGTTTAGTGCTTAATTAATTTTGAGGAATGGTGCCAAGAGGCCAATGTCAGAAGGACAAGTGGCATATTGGAGATTTTGCCACCTTATTGGGCTAAGTAATTTGTGTAAATCTTTTTTATGGATTTAGGAAGGCCTAAGAGATTGGTTTATTAAGGGCCTAAGCTTTTTGGGTATAAAGGCTTAGGAGAGGCAATAAGACTTTAGGCCCTACTTGATGGACATAAGACTTTAGGGCCCTAATGCATTAAGGATGTGATGGGCTAAGGTTAAGATGTTAAAAAGCTTTAGGCCCAACTTGAGAGATATAAAGTTTTAAGCTTTTCTTGGAGGACACTAGAAAATAGGCCCAATGAAAAGGACGTAAGGCCATTGGGCCTAACTTCGTAAGAGTAAAGGCATTAGGTCCAACTTGATGGACACTAGGCTCTACTTGATGGACATAAGACTTTAGGCCTCTAATTCTCTAAGGATGTGGTGGGCTAAGAATAGGTACCATAAACCCTAGACCAATTTGAGAGTTATAAGGCTATAGGTCTTTCTTCTAGAACCTTAGAAGTTAAGCCCAATGTATAGAAGGCTTAAGGCCTTTTGGCCAAACTTGGTGTAGAATTGACCCATGGCCCAATCAGGCCAAGTCAAACCTTTTCTAGCCCAACTTAGTGGATCTTAAGGTTTCTTTCCAACTCTAAAAGTCTGGAAATGAGGCTCCTGTCATTCATGCCCAAGAGCTCATAAGCCATGAACCTACACACTTGGCTCTTTGATGGGAAACAAGGTGGGCCTAGTCTTAAAGATCATTTACAAATTCCAGATGGGCCAATTACAAGATCAAGGGCCAAGAAGATCAAGGAAGCAATGTACGGATTGGTGCAATCCACTTGGGATGAAGTTAGCAAGAGCCCAATACTCAAGATGAGCTTGAAAGAAGGAGAACCAGCTTTGATCCACTTGATTCAAGCTGTGGAAGACATGACTTAGAGATAGGGCCTATTGTTATTGGAGACTTCCAATTTGGTTAAATGATTTATTTTATTAGTTTAGAATAAGTGGGCTTGAAGATGCCTGGCCCATACGTCTTATTTTTAATGAACTAGGGTTTCCGAGAAGGCCTTGTATTTTGGCCAATGGCTTATTTGGAAAGTTACTTTTTAGGAATTAGGGTTTCAAGAGGTATTGTAGCGTTACTGTAACCGTACTGTAGCCGCGGACTGTAGCGTGACACTATTCATCAGGGCATTTTGGGTAAAAATGGGCTTTATTTTGGCTAGGGTTTTAATTAGATTTAGTTTAAATACTCCTTGTAGCCTAATTTGAAGGGTAGACAATATTGAATGTTATTTGTGAGTTGAGGTTTCTCCTCTTATTCTTGATTGAACTCTTAAACTTATCAAAGGTAAATCACAACCTTTGTGGCGTTCCTCCTTTGTAATCTAGGTTCTTGAGACGGGTTCTTCAACCGGTCTAGATTTTGATATAATCTAGGTTCTTGAAACGAGTTCTCATTGGGTCTAGGTTTTTCCATCCATTGACTTGAATTTGGCTTTCTTGGAGAGTTTTCAAATTGATTGTGAGTTTAAGGGATTTTATTCCCGCGGGTTCATATCACCCTTTTAAACCCATAAGGCCCAAAACCATGTTTGGGTTTATTTCACTATTCAACTTGAAAGCCCAATTCACCATACCATTGGTTTCCTTAAGCCTAAATCATACCCTAAATACCCAAATTAAGTTTTAAAAGTTGGCTAAGATCATTAACCATCATACTTGAGGTTAGTGAACTAAGCCATGCTTTGAAACTTAATTTCGTTTAATCGTTTCTTAACCTTATAATTTGAATTTTTCTTGATTGATTATTTCATTTCATCACACTTAGATCATACTAAAACCCTAGATAAACCTCCACACATGTCATTAGAGGAAATGACATATCAAACCCCAAAACTACACCAATTGGCACACATGTGTGCCCTTTGAGTGCATGGAATATTTTACCCTTAAGCCCAATCTTTTTGTGCAGTTTTCTCAAGAGTAATATGGTCCTTAAACACCTCATGAGACCCTTTTAAACCTAGACCAAGCATTGGACAATTTTGGTTTCAAGAACCAAACCAAAACATCAAACCGATTGCACCTAGGAAGCTAGTTGGTTGCAAACGGATTTGGTTGAGTTTCAACAACCCATCTTCCATGGTTAATCCAACCACCCCATGCCACCTCAAACACCACCCAATCCCCAAGAGGTCCTCATGATCATCACGACCATTTGACTTAGATTTCCCACCCAAAGAAAGCACAAAATCGAAATCTGCCCAAGGAAACCACCATTGAACCCGTTTGCTTATGTATGATGATTTTGTATTTTTCTTTCTTTTCTTTTGCACCACAACCAGACCATATTTCATTAGGCTCAATGTAGCAACTGTAGAAGTGAAATCATGGTGGTTTATGTTAATGTTTTGGTCTACACAAGATGACACTAGCTAATGGAAGCAAGCTAGAAAAATTTCAGACTTTTGCACCTCCCACTTCACCCAATCACCTTGCAGCAAGGCCAACGTCTCCTCCCTTCTTGAATCCTATAAATACCTCCCTCACTTCCTCATTTCCTCCACACGTCAGCTCCAAGTTTTCTCGAGTCTTGAGAGCACTTCTCCCTCTTAGAGATCAAAAGAGTGAAACTGAGTGAATTTTGGTAAGTTCTTGAGTGTTCTTGAGCAAGGCTATCTTGAGTGCTTGGAAGGCCACGAAATTTGTAAGTTTCTTACTCTTGATCTTAGTTAGCATGTCAAGCCTTTTTTCCAAGTGTTGGTAAGAAATTTGGTTGAGTTTTAAGAAGGTTATCATGCTTAGTTCAAAACTAGGTCATTAAAGGGTGGTTTGAATGATTAAATGATTTTAAGTGAAAATTTAGTTATGGTATGTCTTAAGCATGATTTGATATGATTTATTATTTTCTTAGAATTATTATGGAAGGTTTGATTTGTGATTAAAAGCATGCCATGATAGGTCTTAAATCTATCTTGTTTTGATTATTAAGTATGAATCGGTTTTGAATAAATTGGAGATTTAGGATATCTTAGCCATGATTAAGTATTGAGATGAACTTGATTATCTAAGAATTAGCCTTGATTAAGTCATTAAAGATGTTAGTAAACATTTGTGATTAAAGAATATCTCTTACGCATGCATTTTATAGGGATCAATAGTTGAAAACACATTTAGGCATTAACTAGAGTGCATGCCACGGGTTGTGATTGTTTGGGCAAGTTTCACTTTGATTTTTAAAAATACAAGGGTATATATGGTTTTAGAATGCCAAAAATATGAAGTCCATGAATTTTGGTTAAATTTGGAGTTCGTTTACAATTAGTAAAAATTTAGGGCCTTAATGGTAATTTTTGAGAGTCTAGGGGGTACTTTTGTAAACACCTATTTTTTTTAAGCCTTTGATTTTGAACCTCAACCATAGAAGTATTAATCCTAACTTAGTAAGCACTTGATTTCAGCTACTACGACCTTTTTTCAATTACTCAGAAAGTTTGTAAGTTGGCCTCTAACTTACACCTTGATAGATTATTTATGAATTATTGATAAATGTTTCATTCATATTTCAATTATCATTTTTAGCATAAAATATTAAGTTATATGATACATTAAGTGCATACTTACAATGCATGTGATATTTTTCACCATTTCTGCATGTTGCATATATAAATGTCATTTTTGCTTAAAAGCTTGCCACATATGCACATGTCATGAAAAATATTTTTCAAACATTATGAAAATAATTTTTGTCACGACCCCAAATGCTAGGATAAGGAATTATCCTAGTGGACCTCCTTTATCCACTCTGGACTGTTTAATAATGGAGTGGTAACTCCTGAGTTGACGAAGAATAGTCAACGGGTTTCGAATGTGTTATTTTTAAAGAACGCTGGAGCGAAGTCAGCATGTTATGACACCTAACGCTGGTAGGTGTACACATTATGATTTTTATGATGTTATCTAATATTACCAATGCATTGAGAATGAGTCTATAGACAACGTAATTTCAACGTGAGTTGTATTACGGTCATCGGCAGGTACTCACAGTGCATATGAGGAACTGTGACGTTACCACACGTTATGATGTTAATTATAAATTGCTAATAATGATGATGAAAGTTTATGATGAAGTTATGTTTTCAAACATGATGGCAAAAATGTTTACTGAATGAAAACCTGTGTCTCCATTTTTCTAACATGTTAAGGAATCTGGATGGGAGACATGCATACTGATTTTTCTGCATCTCATGTATTGCATATTTATCATGCTTTATGTTTAATTTATCTTTGTACAAGTTGGTTATTTAACTTACTGAGATTTTGAGTAAATCTCACCCTTTATGGGACCACTATCATTCCACTAGGAATGCTAGAAGTTGTGTCAGGGCTCGAGGAGGACGAGCTAGATGGAGCGCTGGATCCTATTGACTGAGAAGGAGCCGGACCTTGAGAGGAGATTGGATTTAATCCTGATGTTATAGGCCAAGTCCTTCATGCTTTAGAATGCATGAAGTGGATGATTTGATTTTAGATTGTACTACATTGGTATTTTGAACTTGATAATTACTAATCAAATCGAGATGTTTTTAGTTATTTTGGCATAAGTTATACTTTCACCTTTATTTCTGCTGCGATTATTGCATACTGCTAGTTTCATATTAGGATGCATTGCATATTAATTGTCATGTACGGGATATGTAACCTTGTATTGCATGTCCCGACGCTCTAACTTTTCATTCCATCCCAAGCAGAGGTTAGGGGCATCACACTTAGCCACTATTGTCGAGTCCAATGACTCGTGGTGCAATGCATGGGCGTGAAGGTCAGAAGATCCCACGACCCCTATACTTAGCCACCAATGTCGAGTCCAATGACTCACAATGCAACGCATGGGCATGATGGTTAGAAGGCCCCACAACCCCTATTGAGCCCAAAAGACTCGAAAAAGGGGCGCATCAACATTGAATCTAGAAAAAGGGCCAAACCGAGGTCCACCATTGTTATGCAAACAAAAAATAAATAAAGTAAGGAAATGTTATTTTTGCAACGATGAAGTCCCACTAGACTTGGAGGAAGAGGACGAGGTAGGAAAGGCATTGAGCATGGTGTTGCGGCCAGGGTGTCCACAAATTGGCACGACGTCTCGTCAGGTTTGAAGGCACCCATATCCAGCCTCCTCAGGTCGGTCCAAGGGTTTGCCAGCAAATGGGCTCATAAGCGAGCCATGCCAGCCCCATAGCCGTACCCAAAAGCCTAGTCTCTAACAGCCCTGGCGGTGGACAACTGAGGATGAAAATGAATCAACTCACCATTGGCAGAAGCCAATTAGGACTCCAACTCCTGTAGCTTCATATTTTGTTCTTTGATTGTGGAGTCCAAGCACAACATGCTTCTATTTGTCCTGTCCTGCATGGCGTCAGCGTCCCCTCTACTTTTCCTATAGGCGGCGAACCTCGATTCCAACTCTTCATAATTCCCTTTTATCTCGGGCACTTGAAGCTTGAACAGCCTACGCTCCTTTGCATGCAACACTTTCACCTTTGATAGCTCAAGGGCAAGTTTCTTGCACTCCTCCTCATAGGAAGACAATGCCTGGGCAGACTCCTGGCAACATTGCTCAGCATCTGCCTGCGACTACTGAAAGGAGGCTAGCGCCCCACTCAGGCAGGATACTTGGGCTCTAGCAGATGACCGTTTCGATTCCGCCAGCTGCAGAGCCAAATTGTCATGAGCTTGGAGGGACTGGGCACAGTTCGCCATGAAGCTCACATGACTCATCATGGAGAGACTCAAGGTCCACTTCTAAGCCACGAATGTTCCCATAAGCTTATTCCAAGTAGCACTCCACCTTAGTCTTCTCAGCCAGAAGCCGAGTTATCTCCTTCTTCGCAAAGAACCCAAAAATTCGCTTCTCTCGCACCTCATCTTCCAAGTGAGCACAGTAACTGACAATCCAAGCCGCCAAGTCATCCATGCCCTGCGAAGGGTCAAATAAGATGGTCGTTACAAGTAAGAACAACCCACAATCAAGTAAGAAGATCAGGTAGAAAGCAAGTCAATACCGGGGACAGGAGATTCTTCAGGAGTTGTGACACCTTCGCCACTGGCCCGGAGGGAGGAGGGGGACACCTGGGTGCAACCCCCTCAACCCCACTTGCTTTGGCTGCCGCGTGAGTTTCCCCTCATGAGGAATGCACCAAAGGCACAAGAGGGATGGCTGGAACTCCCAGCTTAGATACAAACGCATTTTGGCCTTCAGCTTGGCCCCCTTTCCCATGGTAGCTCTTCCAAGGATGACCCACCCCCCTCTCGGGTAATTGTGAAGTCCCCATCACCGCCAAAGGAAGAAGGAGAAGGGGAGGGAATAGAGACCCTATCTTGGTCTATTGGTGGGTCTCACCCCCCAGATACGATTGTAGGGAGGGAACTTAGCGTGGAGTCTTGCTCCCTACAAGTTCAACGTCGCCGTCTCTAACATTGGTCTGGGCGCCACCAACAAGAGGAGTAGCAGCTTTAGGCGTGACCATCTTAGACATGCCCATAGAAAAAGGCATTGTAAATATCTGCGAAAAAGTTGCTACCATGGGGGGTTGAAGTCGGGGAGAAAAGAGAAGGGAACTCGAAGGGGGGCACCCACTGAATTAAACCCCCTAGAGGGCAAGTCAAAGTCGAAGGCCGTCGCCAGGTCAATGAAGGCTTGGACCATGAGCCCGTTGAGTCTGGGTTACGTAGGCGGTGACACCCTCATAGGAGTGGCTTTGGGCGTCTCACTCCCAACAGCAAGGTCGGCACCAGAAGCCACAACCTTCTCTACTTCCACCTCGGCTCCCACGACGGACTCAGCAATCTCGCCCTCGGCATCTTCACTACAACGAGGATGCTTTTAGGAAGGCTTAACAGACTGAGAGGCACGGCTCTTTATTGGAGGCATCACAACCTTAAGTTTACGCCCCCTGACATGGGCACAGCTAGGCACCACGAGGAGCCTATCGATGTTGGCAGCAGTCAGGAGTTGCTCAGTCCACAGGCCACTGTTAATTTCTTTAGCCCAGTTGAGGACTATATCAATGCAGGAGTGTTCTTTCTCAGTTAGCTCTAGCAATAAAATTTTATCATCGGGGGCTTTGCCCCAACTCGCAAGAATAGGGAAATCTTGAAGGTGCCATTCTAAGGTGGGAAATTCCCAACCTCCACCAAAAATAAAGTTTTTTTTGCCATTGTTTAGCATTGGAGTGGCAAGGCTTAAACACTGCCGAGCATTGTGAGCGAACACAAAAGCTATAGATGTTACATGGCAACCCCTTTACAGAATAAAAATATAAGAATAATTTGGTAGTCAAATCTGGGTACGTCTCCTCCAAGGGCTCCAAGGTCATGCAAAAGACCACGCATGAGCACAGTAAAACACACCACGAGTGTGAATGAAGTTGGGCATGGAGCCAACCCTATAAAGTCCAAGACATCACGGACTGGGCAAATGAAGGGGAATCGCAAGCTATGTGCTAGGGCACAAATTGGGAGAGCAACAGATCTTGCGTACCCTTCCCTATCGACACATCCACCCTATGGAATGGAGAGCTCCACAAAATCTAGGATGCGATAGGTGGACCTTAACTATCAGGTCCCGCTCGGTGAGGGTGGAATGCCAAGTTAATCCCTAAAAAATGGAGGGATTCGACTATTGGAAGACTCTGCGACAGATTGGGAGGAGGACCTAGTAGGAGTTCGGGCTGAGGGTAGGTTATGTACGAGAGGAGTCGCGGTTAGCCATGGGTTGGATGTAAGGAGAAAATGGAGACGAAGTAATATTCTGCGAAGGCTCGAGGAAGGAGAGACAGAAAGGGAACTGGAAGGGAAATGAGAGAGAATGTGTGAGAGTAAAGAGAAGAAGTTTGGCATGAATGGAAGAGAGGAAATGAAACAAGAAGATGAAAGAGGGGAAAAGTAATAATGAGGAGGTTCTTCGAAAATCGAATGGGTAACAGTGTCGTCAGTTACCATTCTTTTGAATATGAGAGAATAAAAGCGCATGAACAGTTATGTGGGCCATGCTTTTGGGGTACAGTGGGAAGTTTAGACCCACACCTTAGTTAACATGGACCCTCAGTGGGGTAGAAGAAAAGGAAATCATAGTGGTTGCCTACCTGCCCCAAGCTAGAGGGGTGAAGTACTCTCACGCAAATTAAAAGGATATATAAAAATAATAATTTCCTATGTGCTGGCACAAAGAAAATTAGCTGGATAACTAGAAAGGATGTTTAGGTCCCATGGCAATAAGCCCACGACTAGAGGACAAACTCAGCCTATGGGCCCAAGATTGGGAGACTCATGCCCAAGAGCCCCAAACCGTGTGATATGATAATGCCAATAGATCAGGGTGGTTATCTCGTCCATTTATTAAGGGATTATTTAAGATGAACCCTTGGATTTAATGGTTATCTATGTCTTCAACACCTCTATAAATAACTCCTGAAGGTAACAGATTATTTATTCTGACTTACATACTTATATTGAGACTACATCTCTCTAACTTAGGCATTGGAGCTCCTCTAGGCACCCAACACCACCCTCTCATTTGCGAGTAGTTGGTGGTATGAAACACATCCTTTAGAAATTCCTTCCTCACAAACTCAACAACCACACACCATATCACCAACCAACAAAACATCAGCCCCTTTAAACCCTTATCGTGTGGCTCAAAGCCTTCTTAAAGAGTTCTTTTTGTGTAATTACATGTAGGCCCTTTCTTTTCCCTACAATGAATGTCTTATTCCCTGAGCCAAGATTTACCTTAACTTTTCCATAAGGGCATAAGTAGATTTAAAGTTATTACAAGAAATGCCATCCAATCTTTTTAGTAAAGCATAGCCACATAACCTTATTAGATTATTGCCCTTGACTTCTAAATCCTAGTCGCAAGTGATTCTTTTGAGATTTGGGCTTCATTTCACGTAATGATTTACGAGGCAAGATTTTGGAATTAGTGATACGTGGCAAGTAGCTTGATCATAAAGTAGGGTTATCATACATTAGCTAGTTATATTATTATTACTAAGCTAGTTCTTTGGAAACCAATATTTATGTATCACGTATGTCATGATATCTGCAAGCACGTCATTCATCATAATTCATGATCATGTTTCATTTTACATATTATAGTTATGTATGTATTATGCATCTCACGTTGCATATGAGATGTAAGCTTTTATAAGATCAAGTATAAGATAAATATTAGAGTAATCAGATGGTCATTCAGATACATGGTACTAATGCATTCAAGGTGGATGTACAAGCCAAGCATTATCCACTATAATATTTTATCAGATCAAATCAGTGGTTCCCCTTATGGTCACAAGATGTGGGACTAGTGCACAACCTTGCACACGAAGTTAAGTGTGTTGGTCAGTCAAACAAGTCAGTTAATTCAGATATGCCAAATAATTCAGATCAGTCAATGTACCTGAAATATTTTCTATCAACAACATATTTATGAATAGTCATGATTTGAATTCTCTGAATGAAATATTTTATGAAAAATCTTATATTAAGTACTTTTACGTTTTGATGGATTTGTTAGTGAGTTTTCGACTCATTTTAGTTGTTTTATGTTTTTGAACCATCCTAGGTCAGAATATTTATGAAAGCAGAGCTGCAGGATAGGACTTGGTTTAAGGAAGCATGACAGTGGCCTAGATCATGTACAAATATTTTAAGTTTATGATTTTTATAGCATAGACTTTAAGAAATTTTTAATAAATACTTCCGCGTACTCTCTCTTATGATCTCAGTATTTTTAATAAATAATTATTTTATTTATGGAATCTTTGTACTTGGCATTTTCTTCATAATAAAAGAACATATTTTAAAGACAGGGTCAGTAGTAGCACATCGACTCCTCAGATCTTTAAAAGAATAACTTTATTATTAATCGTGGGGAGCAGATGTTACGAACAAGCTCTTATTCACACAAACTTAACTAATCTACTTAGGCCCAAAGATGACTTAGTAAACCTATAAGCCCCTAGCTAAAAGTCAGGGTGTCACAAATCGTCGCCCCGACCCTCGATCCTTATGAAGGATGGCTGGTTCACCTTGAAGAAATTGGCCAAGCTTTTCCCACCAAGCTCATCCATCCATGAAGCACACTCCTTGTCCAGAGCAACAGGATTCTCTACTTCAACTATTTCTCCCATTGCATCGATAGTGGTCACGACAAGCTCCATGGTTTGTTCTTGTTGACCCTAAGCATCCCCATGCAGGTCCAAAGGCTGCTTGCCGACAGTCATGCTCTCAACTTGCTCTGTTGTGCCCCCATAATCTTCGTGGCACCAGGGTTTTTGCATCAGTACGAGGGTTTTCTACTTGGGTCATTCTCCATCCACCCCCGTCTCAACTCTCCCAGTGCCATCTTGCGAGCCAACCTCATGTTCAACCACAACTGGTTTGGGAGGACTGTCCTCTATAAGCAGTAAGGAATCCTTGGTAGGTTGCTCTTGTTGAAGCAGTAAGCTCTGGTCGAGAGAAGGCACTGCCGTGGTGTTGGGTAGGGTATTTGGCCATGGGAAAATGATTTGGGACGTGAGTTATTTGTTTTAGAGCGTGTGATAATGGGCGATCTTGGAGGTGCCGGTGGTGGGTTGGGAGGTTGCAGAGGGTTAGGGTTTGAAGCTGTCGAGTTGGTTGGTGCAGAGGAGGGGGAATCGGTTTGAGAAGACGAGGTGAGGCTTGGGTTATGCGATGCGGAGATTGGGTCATGTGATGGTGGGCTTACAGTTGGGTTTGTGTTGGATAAGTTTGGGGGTGGGTTTTGGTCCAAAGAGAGAGATGTGATGATGGGAAGTGAGACGTGGGTGGGCTGAGTGTGATTTAAGTCCGGTTTGAGAGATTTTAAATAAGGAAAGGAATTTTCATTGAATATAACATCTCTTGATATGTACATCATGTTGGATTGAATGTGAAGACATTTGTACCCTTTGTGAATTGGACTGTACCCAAGGAATAAACATGAAAGTGAGCGAAAATGGATTTTGTGGTTGTTATAGGGTCGGAGATTTGGCTAACTTTCGGTGCCAAAGATTTTGAGGAAAGTATAATCTGGTTCTTTTTTGAAGATTAAAAAATGTGGTGATTTGTTTTGAAGGGATGGTGATGGAAGGAAATTAATGAGGTGTGATGCAGTGTGAAAAGCATCATACCAGAATTTGTATGGAAGGGATGCCGTGGCAAGGAGAGCTAAACCCGTCTCAACAATATGACGGTGCTTTCGCTCAACCACACCGTTTTGTTGGTGAGTATGTGGGCAAGAGAGTCGGTGAGTAATTCCTTGAGCTTTAAGAACATTTGTGAGGGGCCGGAATTCACCCCCCCAATCGCTTTGGACAGTTTTGATTTTTGTATCAATTAGTCTTTCAACGAATTTTTGGAACATTAAAAATGTAGATGTTGCATCTCCTTTAGAGGCAAGAGGATAAAACCAAGTATATCTACTATAATCATCCACAAAGGAGATATAAAAACAAAAACCATCATGTGATATATAAGGGGAAGGTCCCCAAACATCTACAAAAATAAGTTCCAATGGTCCAGTTGACCGATTAATAGAATGGAAAAAAGTAAGTTGCCGACATTTGGCAAGTGGGCAAGTAGAACAAAAGAAACTAGGCTTAGTGGGAACAAAGGGCAAACACTTGGTGTGCAGAATGTTTGAGACTAGCCTAAGTGAAGGATGGCCAAGGTGATGATGCCATTGACCGATTGTAGTCCTTTCACCAACAAGAGCCACTGAGGAGTTTTCGGGAATGGCTGGAGGAAAGTGATAGAGCCCATTATGTGTTGGACCTTGAAGTAGAAGACTCCCCGTTTGTTTGTCCTTCACACAAAAAAAAGAGTCATGAAATTCGAAGAAGACATGATTATCTTTGCAAAACTGATAAACAGAGATTAAGTTTTTGGTGATTTGAGGAACATGGAGCAAATTTCGTAAGAAAAATTTTGTAGAGGAAGTTGAGAGTTGAGAATCACCAATGTGAGTGATGGGTAGACTAGATCCATCACCAACTTTGATTTGTTCAGGTCCCGGATAATGGTCTGCACTGATGTTGAGATTGTTGAGGTCGGATGTGAGGTGATTTGTTGCCGCAGAGTCAGGATACCAATTCTGATTTGAAGGAGATTGAGAGGTGGTGTAGTGAGCTAAGAAAGAACGAGGTGGTCCATGTTGATATGCTTGATCAAATCGATGTAGACACTGCAAGGCAACATGTCCTACTTTGTTGCAGACTTGACAAGTAGGCTTAAAAGAAGACTGAGATGTGTTTTAATAGGAGTTACGTCCACCACGAGAGAAGGAAGGTGTGGCGAAATTTACAGAGGGATTGGGGAGGATGCCTTGCTGACTAGAGTGTAGAGAGATTCTGCTTTCGAGAGTTAGGTGATGATTGAAGAGTTCAGCAGAACTGATAGGAGTTGCTCTTGTGGTGACAGAGATCACGAAGGAATCGAACTCAGAGTTGAGTCCGTTGAGAAGGTAGGAAACCACCTCGGAATCACGGAGAGGTTCTCCAACTACTGTCACGATGTCTGAAAGTAAGCGAACTTTTTGATAGTAATCGGTAATAGAGAGAGAGCCTTTTTTGAGATTAGTGAGTTGATGTCTGATTTGAAGATTTTTTGCTTGAGATTGAGAGGTAAACATGGATTCTAGAGTGACCCAGAGGTCCCGAGATGTACGAGAAGAGATGACTTGGGCTAGGATGGTTTCAGTGAGAGAAGAAAGAAGTGTACTCAAGAGTAGTTGGTCAGTTCGACGCCACAAGAGATACTCTGGATTGGTTTTTGGAAGAGGAGAGGTAGATGGGGAGGGTGGGACAGATTGGAAAGGAGTGGGTGGTGGAGTGGAACCATCGACAAAATGGAAGAGTTCTTGACCATGGAGATATGGTATGATTTGAGCTCGCCATAGCAGATAATTTTCTGAGCTTAGTTTCACTGATACTACATGAGAGAAATTATTTGAGAGCTGAACGAGAGGAGGGGAGTTTTTGCTTAGAGGGAGAGTATCGCTGGCCATTTGGGAAGAAGACGTTAGTCTAGTGTGTGCTCTGATACCATGTGAAGACTAGAAAACAGAGATGCTTTGCAAGGAGATATTTTATCTCTATCTTTTATTATTATGATTGTAAAATAGTGCTGTATATATACACAAATAATGAGCTGAAGTGAGTTGTCCTAGGCCTTACTACAAGTAGTAGGCGTGCAAACAGAGAGGTGGTGCTTGGCAGAGTTTGTTATAGTGCTCTGCCAAGGCCGTTACAACAGATTTACAAAGAAAACAAAATTCACATTGTCCTACGTTATTCCTAAAGGTTCTAGAGAGGCTGCTGACTTGGAGATTCCTTGCAGTGTGCCTTGTGCCGTGGATGCCAAGTTGGATGCTTCAACAGCTCTTCAGCCTACAACTCTGTGGGTGACTTGGTGCTTCCCCCCCCCCCCCCCCAAAAAAAAAAACTTAGCTCCCCTGAGAATTAGTGACATCATGGCGTCATCCACACTATCCCCAAGGATAGACCCGCTCGTGAGGTTTCAGACCATGCCAATCCCTGGAGGAATGATCATTGTGGACTTAGCTACTTTATTCTTCTTCTAAGCAACAACAACCTCCCCTTCGTCGCGATGTCAATGAGTAGGAACAATGACCTTTTTCGTGAGAGGAGCAGATGGACTAGTCAAGGTTTCACGTGGTGCTAGCCAAGAAACCCTCCCCAAGCATTGTGGTCTGTAGAGGAAATCCTCGAGATTTTCATTTGACAGCACTAGGTCGGGATTTTCGAAGTCTAGGTGCTCCAACATCCTAGTCTCAATCCTCCCAATGCGACAATTTTTCTTGGGAGATAGGTTGGTCACTATATATGATGAGCTGGGTTTGTTACCCCATTGTCACCTAACGGGAAAAGGGAGATTCGTCGAGCTTGTTATTTTGGAACTTTGACCCAGACCTGTACAAAAAAATAACGATGTTGGTCCACTCTTTGGGGTACGACTGGCATCCATCGAGGCCAAACAACCATTTCCTATTATGACCACCAAAGCTGTAATTGTTCCTAGATTTCTCTTTGAGTAGTTAATGAAAAGGAACTTCCTTGGAACTACATCGAAAATTTTATGTCGTCGTAGATCAAGGGCTCATCTCCACACCCTCGTCTAATCGGGGGGCTCTTGCCCTCCCAGTGAACAAAAGTGCTTGCCTCCTAAGTGAGCACCATAGACAGTAAAAGTGCTCGCCACCTTAAAGAGCAACGTGAAAGAACATGAAATTCGTCACCTCATCGAACATCATGAAAGAGCATGAAGCTCGCTATTGGGTGAGCACCACATAGAGTATAAGTGTTCGCCCCCAGGCGTGCACTGGGGAACTAAAAAATGCCCATCCTCAAGCGAGTACCAGAGAGAGCCAAAGTGCCCACCCCATGCAGGCACCTAGGCAAGCACCACAGAAAACAAAAGTGCTCTCTACCTCAATGAGCACCATAAAGGAAGCACGCTAGCTTGGATATTGGGAGCTTCACACGTGCCACCCTTACTAGTCTTCTAACAAGTAGCTAAGACTTACTAAACAATATTGGCTTAGAGGGTCACCTTGTTCAAGGGAAACACAACCATTTTCTCTTTCTATTTTTTTTCTAGAAATTTTAATGGAACACCCTTTAGGATTTGAGGTATAAGGACCAGTCCACTTTTTTAGTAATAGCTCATTTGTGGTTTGAGTATATTTATCCACTTTTGTTACAATTTGCATTCATACGAATAATAGAGAATACGTGGCCCAAACTACAATAACAACATGTCAATTTAATTTCTTTTTTAAAAATTTTAACAAAATGTATTTTAAAAATAAAAAAATGATTTTTATATCTTTTAAAAAATAGAAAAAAAGGAACGAGCCCCCCAGCATGGGTTTCCAAATTGAGCTGTGGTGGCCCTTTGGTGGCAATACCAAGAGTGGCTGGTTTTTGTTAAAGCTGGGCTCTAACTCCGACGAAGTCGGAAAGCCCAACTCAGACCTTTGACTCCAACCAAAGTTAGAGGCCAAGTTGAGCTTCGACTTTGACTCCAATCGGAGCTCCAGAGTCGGAGTCAAAGGTTAGGGCTCTAGTCGAAGTTGGGCTACCTTAGAGTAGTTGACTCGTGGCAATGTGCAGTGGAAGAGATGCACTGTTTTGGTGATGGCGTCTTACGGGTAGAAGGAGATAAAATGAGAGTGAGAGTGAGAGAGAAAACCGTAAGCCTCCCAACAACATCACCATATTTGTGGCTGGTACACCCACACACGACCTCTATATAATCCAAGCCTCTCTTCACCCCATTCATCTCTCTTAGCTCCTCATCACTAAACATCACCACCAACTCACACTCTCTCTCAGCCCTATTAGCCATTCCTCTCTTTCTCTCTCTTCAAAGAGAAACAAAAAATACACTCTGTTCTTGAACAACAAAAAGAACGAAAATCGAAAACCCTACAAAAACATAGAGCGGATATCATTGAGAGAGAAAGGATATCAGATAGCGAAGGCGTACCTGATATCATCTCTGACTCTGACTTCAATAATTTTTTTTAGTGTAACTCCAACTTTGATTTCAAATTCTGAACTTTTCGACTTCGACAGAGTTGGAGTTGGAACGAGTATCTGTTGGAGTCGAAGCCGCCAGAAGTTTTGCCAGCCCTTAGTTTTTATTTTATTAAAAAATGTATTTCTTATTTTTTAGAAAACATTTAGTTAAATTTTTTTCATTTTTAAAATTAGATTGATACGTAACGTTCTTTGGTTGGGTTATTTGTGTGAGGGGGGTAATCTTTAGGGTCGGGCCAGGGCCCAGGCCCACGGGTAAGGCCAGGCCTGGGCCGGGTTGGCTTAGAAGGCCCAAGAGGAGAAGTAGCACTGGATAGGGTACACTGACAAAACGACGGGAGGTAAGGGAGGACAGCCCGACACCATGAATAGTCCACACATGTAATTGAACGAGAACGGGCACGTCATGATAAGAGCCACGCGCGCATTTAATGGGCCCCGGGGGTTGGCACACTACAACATGCCCCTTGAGTGTCAATGACAACTGTGATCAGGCTTGACAAGTCTGTAGAGAAGTAGGAAGATGGCAAGGACACTCGATCCCAGTATAGAGCCTGTAACACCCCGCTCATTCTTTCTGACATAAGAAAATTTCGAGGACGAAAATTATGTAACAGTTTGCCCCTTCTCTTTGGTGACTGTGAGCCTCGTTATGCGTGCTGAACCTCGATGTCGTGTTTCTAAATATATTATGTGATCTCTAAAGTATGCCCAATTTTTAAATGCACTGAAAATATTTATATGGTGTATTTTCAGTGTTATTAAACTAAGCTTGATTTTAAATAAGACAATTATAATATTTTTTAAGAGCTCTAAAAATATTATAATTGTAGGAAATCATTTATTAAAATGATTTCAGCTATTTAAAATATTGTGAGATTTAAATTATGTTGAAACCTCTAATTAATTAAATGGTTTTATTCTTTTAAAGATATTAAATAAGACTTCATTATTTTATTAATAATGAAGGAATATTATTTTATAAACTAAAGTTTAGTTTAAATAATATTCTATCTTAATTCCTCTCGGTGCTTTTAATTAAGTTAATGTTTTCGCATTTTAAGTCAGTGTTTTAATTCCTCACCGTTAGATCGTTTCGAGGAAGGCCTAGATTAAATACCCAAGCCCCCTCTCTTTCTCCCTCACTCTCCCTTTCCTCTCTCTCTCCTTTCCCCTAGCTTACGCTGCATGCCTCTCACCCTCTCACCCGATCCTCCCTCAGCCTAGCCCGATGCCGTCGTGCGTTGCCCGGCCTCACCGCCACCACCATCGGCGTCCTCTAACACCGGCGAGCTCCCACCACAGAACCCAGCCTCCACCTCGCAGCCGCTCTCTTCCACGAACGCACGCAGCCTCTCACGCACTGCTTCACAATGCGCAGCTCCTAGCGCCGTCGAGCGCAGCTACCTAAGCCACCGAGCACCACCATGAGCTCCTCCTGACCTCCCCCTTCCTCCTCCCCTTGACCCGAAGTTGGTAGCCCCCCTCACAAGCACGGGCTCCCTCCCTCATGCACGGGTTCATCCACCTCAACCACAGTATGTTGCCACCGACGGCGTCCAGCCACCGTCTCAAGCCTCCTCTGGCCCCCATCGGCCTGCCCTAGTCACCATAGCCCCGATCTACCCCTCACGCACGCCCTCTCTCTCATGGATTCTCCCTCATGCACGGCTTAGATCTGTCGCTGTAAAGCCACCATGCCGCCTCCATCTCGCCACCACAACTCCACCAGCAACCCTCTAAGCCCCTCCATGGCTAGCCACGACCAGACAAGCTCCATTTCTATGCTTTGGGAACACATGAGTTTCCCTTGGAAACCCACGGCTCCGCCGTGCACCGCCATCCCAGCCACCATGAGACCACCCTCAACCTCCCTTGGCCTCCCCTAGCCTAGCCGTAAGCCTAAATCGCCACTTTATGTGGTGGATAGCCACCATACATGGTGGACAGCCACTGTATGTGGGTTAACCGCCACATACGACCCGTTTGACGTCATCAACTGTGACGGTCAGCGAACAACACACTGGTCAACTGTGACGATGGTATAACCCTCTATCTCTCGTTACTTATGTTAGTTGGTTGGTTAGGTTGTGGACTGTGCTGTTAGTATTGTGAAGTTTGCTGTATTGTAGAGTTTGTTGTGTAATGTGGTGATGTGATGTGCTGTATATGTGAAGTGTTGGGCGTAGTTGGGAGGTGTGCTGTGTAGTGTTGTGGACTGTGCTATAATGGTGGCATGGCGTCGTGTGGATTGGGAAGAGAGTGCACGTAAAGTGTAGTCTTGTGGCGTAGTGTGAGATAATGAGAGTATCTGTAGAATATACCCTCCTAGCATAATGTGGAATAAGAAGAGTTGATATGAACCCGCGGGAATGAATTCCCTTGAACCCACAATCAATTTGAAAACTCCCCAAGAAAGCCAAAAATCAAGTCAAGGATGGAGAATCTAGACCCGATGAGAACCCGTTTCAAGAACCTAGATTATATTAAAATCTAGACCCGTTGAAGAACCCGTCTCAAGAACCCAGATTACAAAGGAGGAACGCCACAAAGGTTCTGATTTACCTTTGATAAGTTCAGGAGTTCAATCAAGAACAAGAGGAGAAAACTCAACTCACAAATAAAATTCAATATTGTCTAGCCTCTCAAATGAGGCTACAAAGAGTTTTTAAACCCAAACCTAATTAAAACCCTAGCCAAAATAAAGCCCCTTTTTCCCAAAATTACCCTTGATGAACAGTACGGCTACAGTACCTGCGGCTACAGTAACCCCAACAATAAATTGATGAAACCCTAGTTCCTAAAATGTAACTTTCCAAATAAGCCATTGGCCAAAATACAAGGCCTTCCCAAAAACATAGTTCATAAGAAATAAGACATGTGAGCCAAGCATTTTCAATCCCACTTATTCTAAACTAGTAAAATAAATCATTTAACCAAATTAGAAGCCTCCAATAACAATAGGCCGTATCTCTAAATCATGTCTTCCTCAGCATGAATAAAGTGGATCAAAGCTGGTTCTTCTTCTTTAAGACCCATCTTCAGTGTTGGGCTCTTGCTGGCTTCATCCCAAGTGGATTGCACCAATTCTCGCATTGCTTCCTTGATCTTCTTGGCCCTTGATCTTGTAATTGGCCCATCTGGAACTTGCAAAGGATCTTTAAGAGTAGGCCCACCTTGGTTCCTATCATTCCCCCTCTCCTCAAAAGGATTCGACCTCGAATCTTCACCTACATCAAAAGGAGAAAGATCAGAAACATTGAAAGTTGCAGAAACTTTATACTCACCTGGAAGATCCACTTTATATGCATTGTCATTAATTTTCTCAAGAATTTGGAAAGGTCCATCTCCTCGAGGATGTAACTTAGTCCTTCTATGGGCTGGGAATCTTTCTTTGCGCATGTGAACCCAAACCCAATCTCCTGGTTCAAAGATGACACGCCTTCGTCCTTTATTGGCTTGGGACGCAACCCTTTCATTCTTTTGGGCAATTTGAAGCCGTACCCTCTCATGAAGTGACTTCACTAACTCCGCCTTCTTTTGTCCATCCAAACTACTCCTGTCATCAACAGGTAAAGGCATCAAATCCAAAGGAGTAAGTGGATTAAATCCATAAACAATTTCGAAAGGAGAGTATGAAGTAGTAGTATGCATCGTCCTATTATATGCAAACTCTATAAATGGCAAACAATCCTCCCAAGTTTTTAAATTCTTATGAACAACAGTGCGTAAAAGTTGAGTTAAAGTCCTATTAACTACTTCAGTCTGACCATCAGTCTGCGGATGACAAGTAGTGGAAAATAAGAGCTTAGTACCCAATTTCCCCCACAACACCTTCCAAAAGTAGCTAAGGAATTTAACATCCCTATCAGAAACAATACTCTTAGGTACACCATGGAGTCGCACTATCTCCCGGAAAAACAAGTCAGCTATGTTCGTTGCATCATCTGTTTTATGGCATGGAATGAAATGTGCCATCTTACTGAATCTATCCACAACCACAAAAATAGAATCTCTACCCCTTTTGGTCCTAGGCAGCCCCAAAACAAAGTCCATAGATATGTCTACCCATGGCTCACTAGGAACGGGTAAGGGTGTATACAACCCATGTGGCAAAACCTTAGATTTGGCCTTTCTACATGTAATGCACCTTTCACAAATACGGTTAACATCTCTCTTCATCTTAGGCCAAAAGAAATGTTCATGCAAAATGTCTAAAGTTTTCTTGACACCAAAGTGTCCCATTAATCCCCCACCATGTGCCTCACGCACCAATAACTCACGCATAGAACAATTTGGCAGACAAAGTTTGCTTTCTTTAAACAAATAACCATCATGCTTGTAAAACTTACCAAATGCCGCCTTATCACATGCCACATACACATTAGAAAAATCAGCGTCATTGGCATACATGTCTTTCACATATTCAAACCCAAGCATTTTAGCACTCATAGAAGTAAGAAGTACATACCTCCGGGATAGAGCATCAGCAACAATGTTCTCCTTACCTTGCTTGTAACGGATGACATAGGGAAATGTCTCAATGTATTCCATCCATCTAGCATGCCTTTTATTCAACTTACCTTGACCCTTGAGATGCTTCAATGATTCATGATCGGTGTGGATCACAAATTCCCTTGGCCATAGGTAGTGCTGCCAAGTCTCTAATGCACGAACAAGAGCGTAAAGCTCTTTGTCATAAGTAGGGTAGTTCAGGGATGCCCCACTTAACTTTTCACTGAAGAAGGCTATGGGACGCCTATCTTGCATCAAAACGGCTCCAATCCCAATTCCTGAGGCATCACATTCAATCTCAAAAGCTTTGTTAAAATCAGGTAATGCTAACACAGGTGCAGAGCACAACCTTTCTTTAATAGTGGCAAAAGCATTCTCTTGATTAGCCCCCCAATGAAACCCAACATTCTTTTTAATTACCTCAGTGAGTGGTGCAGTAATGGTGCTGAAGTCTTTAACAAAACGCCGATAAAAGCTTGCTAAGCCATGAAAGCTTCTTACCTCAGTGATGCTTTTTGGCGTTGGCCACTCCTTGATGGCCTTGACTTTCTCTTCATCCACCTCAATACCCTTCGTACTAACAACATAACCAAGAAAAACAACTTTTTCCATGCAAAAGGCACATTTCTTGAAATTAGCATACAACTTTTCACATCTCAACACATCAAACACATATCTCAAATGGTCAATATGTTCATTTAAGTTCTTGCTGTACACTAAGATATCATCAAAGTACACAACCACAAACTTGCCTATGAATGCACGTAGGACATGGTTCATTAATCTCATGAAAGTACTGGGCGCATTTGTAAGTCCAAATGGCATAACCAACCATTCATAAAGCCCATATTTAGTCTTAAAAGCAGTTTTCCATTCATCACCCTCTTTCATTCTAATTTGATGGTACCCACTTTTAAGATCAATTTTACTGAAAATACATGAGCCATGCAATTCATCAAGCATATCATCCAATCTAGGAATGGGATGGCGATACTTTACCGTGATATTGTTGACCGCCCTGCAATCAATGCACATCCTCCACGTCCCATCCTTCTTTGGCACCAGTAGCACTGGTACAGCACAGGGGCTCATGCTCTCCCTCACGTACCCCCTGCTCATCAAATCCTCAACTTGCCTCTGAAGCTCCTTTGTCTCCTCTGGATTACTCCTATAGGCTGGTCGGTTTGGAATAGCAGCCCCGGGCACAAAATCAATCTGGTGCTCAATGCCTCTAATGGGTGGCAACTCATTTGGCATCTCATCCGGGAATACATCCTCAAACTCCTGCAACAAAGAAACAGCCAAACTAGGAAGAAACTGATTAGTTTCATCAAGAGTAAGATAAGACTCTTTATAGACAAGAAAAATCATAGGGCGATCTGCGAAGAAAGCCCTCTTAACCTCACTCTCTCTTGCATAGAAACTCACTTTTGCCTTTCCTTTTCTCTCAGAAGACTCTCTTTCTTTTTTCTCTAGTGGCTCTACTCTTTTTTCTTTACTCTCAGCCACCTCTCTACTTTCTTTTTCACTCTTTCTTTTATGCTCTTTTTCACTCTCACTCTTTCTTTTTTGCTCAATCTCTTTTTCACTCTTCCTTTTTTGATCACTCTCATTTTCACTCTTTCTCTTCTGATCACTCTCATTTTCACTTTTTCTTTTTTGAGCAACCTCACTTTTCAATTTCAATTGGTCCTCATAGACCTGGCTTGGAGTTAAAGGAGCAAGCTTAATTGTTTTGCCCTCCTTTTCAAAGCTGTACATGTTCTTGAACCCATCATGTGTCACCCTCCTATCATACTGCCATGGCCTCCCCAACAAAATATGGCCCGCATGCATAGGCACAACATCACAAAGCACCTCATCCTGATACTTCCCAATAGAAAAAGTAACTAACACTTGTTTATCCACCCTAACCTCTCCACAATCATTCAACCACTGCAATTTGTATGGTCTAGAGTGTTTTAAGGTTGGTAAATTCAATTTCTCAACCAAAGTAGTGCTAGCCACATTAGTACAACTCCCTCCATCAATGATCATACTACATACCTTATTGTTGACATGGCATCTAGTATGGAAAATGTTCTCTCTCTGTTGCTCTGCATCATCCACCTTAATGTGTGCATTAAGAGCACGCCTGGCAACAAGAGACTCACCTGTCACAGGGTATACCACTCCATCATCATCACTAGCATCATCCAACTCGGGCACCTCATCACTATCATCCTCACTCTCAGTCATCACCTCTCCATTGTCACGCATAATCATCACCCTCCTATTTGGACATTGAGAAGCAATGTGCCCTGAACCCAAACACTTAAAACATTTGATATCTCTATTCCGTGAAGGTTGGGATTCTACCTTGGGTTTGTTGCTAGTTCCCTCATCTTTTCCCTTAGGTGGTTCGGTCTTTCTCTTTGCTTCACCTGGATCATTCCTATCCCATTTTGATTTCCAAGTAGTGCTAGAAACCGAAGTGTACCTTGCTGTCCCTTTTCTCTTTAATTGTCTCTCCACCTTCATAGCCATGTGCACCATGTCCTCTATCTCCACATAATGTTGTAATTCAATTACATTGGCTATGTCCCTATTTAACCCACTCAAAAATCTAGCCATGGTGGCCTCTCGGTCCTCCTCTACATTAGCCCGAATCATCGCCACCTCCATCTCCTTATGGTAATCCTCTACACTCCTAGACCCTGTGTAAGATTTTGTAATTTCTGGTAAAGGTCTCTATAGTAATGGCTAGGAACAAATATCCGCCTCATGAGAGCTTTCAACTCTCCCCATGTCTCTATAGGCCTCTCATAATTCCTCCTCCTATTGGTCACTAATTGATCCCACCAAATAATAGCATAATCAGTGAATTCAATTACCGCCAACTTCACTTTCTTCTCCTCAGAGTAATTATGGCAATCAAACACCAACTCTATTTTTTTCTCCCACTCTAGATAAACCTCAGGGTCAGTTCTACCTTGGAAAGGTGGTATTTTCATTTTGATGCTACCAAGGTCTCCATCTACACCATCCCGACCCCTTAGATTCCCCTCAAATCCTCTTTCATGCCTAACTCTTCTATTTCTACCCGACCCAACGTCAGATGCTAAGTCTTCCTCATCCTCACCATCTCCTTCATTCTCATACTGATTTTCAACTCTATGCTCACGTCGCCTCCTGTCCCTCCACCTTGTAGATTTCTAATCGCTGCTTCTTGATGATCCATCCTATCCCTCACTTCACCCAACACCAAGTTCAACCGCTCAAACTGTTGTTGCATGGCTTGCAACACAAAGGATGAGTTATCTGCTCTCCCCCTTGGTGATGCGCTACTCCGATGAGACATTATCAGGCACTACACAAAAGAATGTTAGTGGGAAAAAAAATAAAAATAAACCTCACACACTCCCTCACGTGTTTACACTCGAATAATGACACTCCACTCGTGTTTCACTCTTAATTGGCTTTTTTCGATAATAGTCTCACACTCTCTTGCCTTTTACCTCAAGAGTTTTCCCACTCCAGTTCTTTAAGAACTAATTGACTCAATCAAGACAAAGCAACTTTGTTTTATCCCAACTAGTAATTAGGTCCAAGAAACAAGAACAAGAGAAACACGGAAGGAATGAAAAAAAATGGCACGTGAATCAAGGAAATTATACGAATGAAACAGTTAACAATAAGACAAGATACCAACTAGAATCACCCCCTTTGATGATAAGGCTCAAGAAAAAAATCCTCGAATTTTTTTTTTTTTTCCTTTCTTTTCTTTTCTTTTCTTTTCTTTTCTTTTCTTTTCCTTTCACCAACTGATTTGATCACAAACAAGAATAAGCAGTTGAGAAAACCCTAACAATAACTCAGAAACCCTTGGGCAAGTGATATACGGCAGCCCCTAGAACAAGAGATTTCAGCCAACACAAACCCTAGAACAATGATTTTCAGCAACCCTAACAATAGTGAAGAAGTCTGCTAACCACCACTATTTTTTTTTTTTTTTGTAATCAATCCTAGAACAATGAAGCCCTAGAATTAAATATGCAAGAAATAAAAGATAGAATAAGACCTGATTGGAAACCTTGCTCTGAATACCAAATGATATGAACCCGCGGGAATGAATTCCCTTGAACCCACAATCAATTTGAAAACTCCCCAAGAAAGCCAAAAATCAAGTCAAGGATGGAGAATCTAGACCCGATGAGAACCCGTTTCAAGAACCTAGATTATATTAAAATCTAGACCCGTTGAAGAACCCGTCTCAAGAACCCAGATTACAAAGGAGGAACGCCACAAAGGTTGTGATTTACCTTTGATAAGTTCAGGAGTTCAATCAAGAACAAGAGGAGAAAACTCAACTTACAAATAAAATTCAATATTGTCTAGCCTCTCAAATGAGGCTACAAAGAGTTTTTAAACCCAAACCTAATCAAAACCCTAGCCAAAATAAAGCCCCTTTTTCCCAAAATTACCCTTGATGAACAGTACGGCTACAGTACCCGCGGCTACAGTAACCCCAACAATAAATTGATGAAACCCTAGTTCCTAAAATGTAACTTTCCAAATAAGCCCTTGGCCAAAATACAAGGCCTTCCCAAAAACATAGTTCATAAGAAATAAGACATGTGAGCCAAGCATTTTCAATCCCAATTATTCTAAACTAGTAAAATAAATCATTTAACCAAATTAGAAGCCTCCAATAACAATAGGCCGTATCTCTAAATCATGTCTTCCTCAGCATGAATAAAGTGGATCAAAGCTGGTTCTTCTTCTTTAAGACCCATCTTCAGTGTTGGGCTCTTGCTGGCTTCATCCCAAGTGGATTGCACCAATCCTTGCATTGCTTCCTTGATCTTCTTGGCCCTTGATCTTGTAATTGGCCCATCTGGAACTTGCAAAGGATCTTTAAGAGTAGGCCCACCTTGGTTCCTATCAAGAGTACACGTGGAGTGTACTCTGTGTGGCGTAACATGTGTGAAGGGAGTATACATGGAGTGACTCCATGAGGTGCAGTGATACACCGTGTGGCGTGTTGTGGAGATAAAGATGGGTGCGTAGTTATGACATGACCTATAGTCTGAAATGACAGATGTCACCGTGTTTGACTTATGTCTGGGAGTATCTGTGAAGTGACAGGACAAGTGTAAGAGTGCGCAGCGGAAGCATGATTGGGGAATGTCATGAAATGACATGGTTAAACCATAAGTTGTGCTTGTGATGGGTGAGGAGTTAATGTAAGAGTGGCGTAGCAGGAGCGAGACAGGGTGTCACGATGTGACATGAGTACGTGAGGGACCATACTCATAATGAGTTAGGAGTTGGCATAGAAATGACGTAGCAGGATGCCAGGTGACGTGACAAGATCACTGTGTAGCTTGAGAGTAGCCTTGAGCTATATGACGTGACGTAGTTGTGAATGGAGTCTTGTCATGTTAAGTGTTGGGATGAATTGTCAAAAGGGACGTGTAGCATGAAGAGTCATGCTAGCTTGGTTAAGAGAAGGTTAGTATCGGAGTATTGCGATTGTCCCTATGAGTATATGATCAACATGTTATATGTTGATCTTATGTGATAAAGAGGTAAGGTACATGTGTAATCTGGTGAGACACATGTATTGGACGTTCACCATATGTAATGGGTAATCTGTCCTAAGCATGGTTACACGATGCTTAAGCCTCAGAGTTGGCTTAGAGCCGTGTGGCGTGTATGAATGAGAATGAGGATTTAGTGTGAGCTAAGGTGCATGGAGGTAGTGACGGGTGTATTATTTATGATTGGAATGCATGATTCCGTCGGTCGGAATCATGTATCAGAATGTGGTCAATAAGAAGAATAAGAGGAAGGTCTTAGTATCTTAATCCTAAGATGAATTATGGATTTACTTTAGTGGATGAGCACTCGAGATAAAACCTTGAGTTTGGAAGAGGTAGTGACCGTAAGTGGATCTCGAAGGTTTTAGCATAGTAAATGGCACGTAAGAGCACGAGATAGAAGGAGAGTGTTCCAAGTGAAGTGTAGTTCTACTTCTAGTTTAGTTGCTTATACATTAGATAAAGAATGATGTCAAGGTTATGTGTATGCATGTAAGTTGTCATTTGACACGCACATGAATAGACTGCATGATATGAAAGTAGCATGGAGTCCAGATAAGTATTACGTTCATACTCTTCTAGAGTTTTCCAAAACGATATGAAATGAAATTGAAATGCTTTTCCTTTATGATGCATTACGAAATGACACGAGAGATGTTTTAAGAAAGTATGCTAAGTTTTCGAAGGTATACATATGTACGACCCTTCTTGGTAGCCCCTTTTTACACACCCAAAGTATTAATTATATGCATATGAATGGATGACTATAGACAATATCTATTGTATGTATTTTCTAAGAAAAGAAATGTTGAGGTTTATGCCTGATGCTTTAAACGACGCGAAAAAAGTATGTTGTTTTAAAAATCCTTATGAGCTGATGCTTTATGGATGCCATGAATTGATGTTTTATGGATGTTATGAAAGACGATGTTTAAGCTTTTACTTTTAAATGATGTTCTTCCATGAATGAACTATTAAATGAAAAGAACTGAAAAGATAGAGCTGAAATGAACTAAAAAGAAAGGACTGAACTGAAAGAAATGATTGAACGTTTAATGGATGAAAATACGTAACGACCATATGAATGAATGAAAAGGGTACCAAAGGACTAGACAAATTACAATGCCAGGGAGTAGTAGTAGTGCACCCAGTGCTGCCCCTGATGGAAAAAGGATTCCCAACCCGTAGCCATGGGCAGAGTCTTGGTCCAAAAGACTGCTAACTCCAACACATGGGGTGTAATAGTGTGTACAGCCAATGAAAGTGATAAGAAAGATTGTATGAATGTATGAATGCATGAATGTATCGAGCTCTTGAAGAAACGAAGGCACTGAAGGGAGAAACGCTTTACGAAAAGAAAGCCCATTTTTAAAGGAAAACCCCATCCAGTGATGTTTTCAAATGAATGCATGTACGTATAGTATGTATGGTATGATGAATGCATGAATGAAAACCTATGTTATTATATTTTAACGGTATGAAGTAATGTTTACTGAGTATTCGACTCATTTTAATTTTTCTGCGTGCCCCTCCCCCCACAGGAACTGAATGAGCAGTACGCGTTAGGACGGACATGGCCCATGGAGAAGAGCACAAAGGTCTAGGCATGAGAGTTTTATTGCATGAGAGGCCCTTTTATTTTATTGTAAGATTGATGTTTTCTGTTGCAAACCTCTTTTATTCTCAAAATATATTTTATTTTATAACGTCGAGTCTTGCACCTTGGGTATGGAAGTGAAAAGTTTTAAATCGAACAATAATTCCTGTCGTCCTTTCTAAAATCATTTTATAAAAAGTCTCATCACAAGGACGGGCGTTACAGAGCCGCAAACCAGCTACCTCCATCTCGGGGTTATCCTTAGCCAAGTATAAATACCCCATCCCTCAGTCGAGAAGGGGGTTACTCACTCTCTTGAATATTCTACTATTATCTTCCTTGATTGATTCTTTTATTCTTATCTCTCCTACACCGAAACTAACTTAAGCATCGGAGGTATCAAGGCCTCAAGCTCCCTATTTTCTATCTTAATAGGAATTAGGCTTGAGCTCAACAGGTTTACAAAAATTGTTCATGAAATGTACTATTGTAACAAAATGTGCTATTGTAAAAGAATTAGTAAATTGCCCAAGCTATGAAACACGACATCAACAATTTATTCACAAAAATTGTAACGAAATGTGCTATTGTAAAAGAACTCAAACCATAAGGAAGCTATTAAAAAAGTGCACATTGCATAAGAGTAAATTATAATATAAACTATTTTGATTAATATGTAAATAATTTACTAATTTTTATTGCACGAGAGATAAATATCTCCAAAATAAAAGACCGATGAAATGTCAAATAAGTCAAGGTAACGTTCAAAATAATAATAATAATAATAATAGAAATTCTTTCTTACCAGCTGCGACTAGAATTATCTCTCGCTCTTATCTTTAGCCCCGTCCTTGAGCGCGATAAAAAGCGGAGAAGCAAGTCAATAAAGATTTCAGAAAGATGGGTTCGAGAGGGGCGAATTTGGTGCTATCGAGGGCCAATAGAATGAGGGCGAAGTTGCAATCGGCCCTGGAAGCGACGGCTGTGGAGATCGACGACGTGTCGTACCAGCACGCCGGCCATGCCGCTGTCAGGGGCACTGCGGATAGCGAGACTCACTTCAACGTTAAGATCGTGTCACCGAAGTTCGACGGGCAGAGCCTGGTGAAAAGGCATCGTCTTGTCTATGATGCGTTAGCCGATGAACTTCAATCTGGACTACACGCGGTCTCTATTGTGGCCAAGACACCCCAGGAAGCCGCCGCCGCCAAATAAAGCTCCGTTGAAAGAGTTCTGAAGGTTATAAAACTGGTGAGTTAATGTTGAGGTAGTTTTGTTTTGTTCAGAAGCCATTTTTCAAATGCGATATCAACTTCCCATCTATAATGGAATGTAATCTTTTCTCAATAGTTATTCCTGATGCTTGGAATAATTTTCAGAAACACACTGTTTCTCTTTTAGATTTTTCTATCCCTTTTCACATATATTGTATATTGGATGGTCGAGGTTTATGCATTCTTCGTTTTTCTCTATGAATAATCAGTTTTCCAGCATTACAGTCGAGCTATGGCTTTTAATGTCTTTCTATCATGCTTTCCCTGTCTTTTAGAAGGAAAGGGAGAATATATATTTTTTTTTTCGTGTGTCATTTTGATTTAGGTTTGTTTTCAAGTGCCATTTTTTATGGTATTAATGTGTCACTACTAGGGTCGAATTTCGATTTTGGTGTAACGGGACAGATATGAAAATAGGGAAAAACACAATAGAAATGAACTGAAGACTCAAGAACAGCCTTGAAATCTTATTGCACAGAGAACTTAGGGTTCTCTAACCTCCTTAAAATCCACACGTGAACAACTAACAGAATACCTATACAGTTGGTTTCCCTCCCTTTTATAGACAATTCCCATTGCCTTTACAAAACGCCCCGTTTAACCACCTATATATAACCGTAACTCACTTCCCTCAACGCACCGTTTTATCAACAATCAACCTCTTTATATCTAAGATTCTAAACGCATCGTATCCAATCTCATAGTTAATTCAGTTAGCTTTTACTTCACACTTAACAATCTTTCCCCCTTATAAAGCCTTGACCACAAGGCTAAGAATCTCAAATGCCCTCCCCATAAGGCCCTTGACCACAAGGCCATCAGTACAGCATCTGCTTCTAGAGTAAGGTGCCTACCAAATGATGATAGGTATTCCTGAGTTTCCATAATGATTCCCAGGTGCTGTCATCTGTACTTGCTCCAGTCCATTTTACTAACACTTCAGTAACAACATGATGACCTTGCTGTTTCATTCTCCTCTGCAAAATAGCTTCAGGCTCTGGCTGAATCTGACCTTGCGAATCCACAGGTGGAAGTGTTGGCAAAGCCTTAATCTGCTGACCCAGTTTCTTCTTTAAACAAGAAACATGAAAAACTGGATGAATTTTTGAAGTAGATGGTAATTCCAATCTATAAGCCACGGTACCAATCTTTTGTACAACCTTGAAAGGTCCATAAAACATTGGAGCCAACTTCAAATTGTGCCTGAGAGCAACTGACTTCTGCCTATAAGGCTGAAGTCTCAAGTACACCCAATCATCCAACTGAAACTGCCTGTTAGACCTCTTCTTATCTGCATACAACTTCATCCTCTGCTGAGCCTTTTGTAAATTGTTTTTCGAAAGTGCCATGACTTGTTCCCTTGACTCGAGCTGTTGATCAACTGCTGCATTAGAAGTAATTCCAGAAGCATATGTAATTAACTTGGGTGGAGGGTACCCATATAAAGCTTCAAAGGGTGTTATGCCAATTGATGAATGACATGTAGTGTTATAACACCACTCAGCCAAAGGAAGCCACATACTCCATTCCTTAGGCTTGTCACTAGTATAACATCTAAGATAACATTCCAAACACTTGTTTAAAACTTCAGTTTGCCTATTGGATTGTGGGTGATAAGCTGAACTAAAGTTCAAGCTAGTATTTTGCAGCTTAAACAACTCTTTCCTAAAAGAGCTTGTAAAAATTGGGTCTCTATTCGAGACTATCGATCTTGACATACCATGCAGCTTGAAGACACCAGAAAAAAACACTTCAGCCACTTTGCTTGCTGTATAAGGATGAGAAAGTGAAAAGAAATGACCAAATTTAGTCAATCTATCCACCACATTGAAAATCACACTTACCCCTTTGACATAGGAATGCCTTCAATAAAATCTATGGAGATGTCTAGCCATGGAGAATTTGGTATAGGTAAGGGTTACAACAACCCTGGAGAAAGTAATGTCTCATGCTTATTGACCTGACAGACTCCTCACCAATTTTTTAACATCATATCTCATACCTTCCCAATAAAAATCTTGTTTAGCTCTGTGCAAAGTCTTGTGATACCCTACGTGGCCTGCTTGTGGATTATCATGTATAAAATGCAAAATTTTCACCTTAAAAGGTGAATCAAGTACAACCACTAATATGCCTTTCCTGAGTAACAGCCCATTCTGCAAAGAATAATTCTTATGCTCCCCAACCCCTTGCTACAATTGTCTGCAAATCTCACCAATTTTCTGTGAAAAAGTATAGCTTTTTCTCAACTCATCAATCCAAAGTGGTGTTGGAAATGATATTATAGCCAAAGTAGCAGAATCTTCCCCAATTTTTCTGGAAAGGGCATCAGCAACTTATTCTCTTTTCCCTTTTTGTAATCCACTGTAAAATTGTAGCCCAACAGTTTAGAAAGCCACTTTGTTGAGACTCAGTACCAACCTTTTGTTTCGAGACAAAATTTAAAGCTTGCTGATCAGTCTTAATTTTGAAAGAATGACCCAAAAGGTAAGACCTCCATTTCCCAACAGCAGATACCAATGCTAGAATTATTTCTCAAAGGTTGATAACAACAAGGCCTTGCCTTTAAGAGCTTTGCTATAAAAAGAAATAGGATGCCCTTCTTGCATCAATACTGCCCCTAATCCCAAACTTGAGGCATCACATTCAATGGTGAATTCCTTTGAAAAATCAAGTAAGGCAAGGACAGGTGGTTCAATCACAGCAGCCTTCAATTCTAGAGAACCTCTTGTTGCCTCCTTAGTCCATTCAAATGATCCCTTCTTCAACAACTGAGTTAAAGGAGCTGCTATACTCCCATAATGCCTGATAAATTTTCTGTAATAGCCAGTTAGGCCTAAAAATTCTCTTAAGGACTTTAAATCTTTAGGAACTGGCCAATCACTTATAGCAGAAATCTTAATTGGATCGGCCATTACACCAGCCTCAGAAATTATATGCCCCAAGTAATCAATCTGCTTCACTCCAAACCTGCATTTAGACATTTTAGCAAATAATTCATTGCTCTTCAATAACTCTACAGATCTAAGGTGCTTCAAATGATCTTCAATACTGCTGCTGTAAACCAATATATCATCAAAGAAGACTAACACAAATCTTCTAAGAAATGGCTTGAATACTTGATTCATCAACCCTTAAAATGTTGCTGGAGCATTGGTAAGGCCACAAGCATTAACAAAAATTCATAATGACCCTCATGGGTCCTAAATGCAGTCTTCTCAATATCTTGTTCCCTCATTCGAATCTGGTGGTAACCAAATCTTAAATCAAGCTTCGAAAACATTTTAGCTGCAAATAGTTTATCTAAAATCTCGTCAATGACTGGGATGGGAAATTTGTCCTTGATAGTGGTTTTGTTCAAGGCTCTATAATCTACACACATTCTCCAAGAGCCGTCTGATTTCTTAACCAATAAAACAGGTGAAGAAAATGGACCTTGACTGGGTCTTGCAACCCCAGTTTCCAAAAGATTATGCAGTATCTTTTCAATTTATGTTTTTTGATAGTGAGGGTACCTATAAGGCCTCACTGATACAAGAGGGGTACCATCTTCCAACATTATCTTGTGATCAAAAGATCTTCTAGGGGGCAATCCAACTGGCTCATCAAAAACAGCTTTAAATTCCTCCAGTACCTCTGCTAGCTGTTGATTAGGCACCAGTTCTTCTTGTTTTTGATCTACTGCTATTATCTGTAAAAACCAACCTTGCTTCCTAACCATGGAAGACTTTAAACACTTCACAGTTGGCTGCACAATGACCCTCTCAGATCCCAATCCTTGTAGTACCACTTTCTTAAAAGCCCACTCCAAAGTCATTGTCATCTCAGTGAAATCTCAGTTAATAGGGCCCAATGTCTTTAACCATTGGACACCTAAAACAATATCACAACCCCCAGAGTCAGAACATGAAAAGGAACTGTAAATCTCGAGCCTTGTATGTTCACCACTTCTTCATAGCTTCCTATGCTCAGAACTTTATCACCATTAGCCACCTTAACTTGTAAGCTAGTATCATTCTTAATTGTCAACTTAGCAGCTTGCACAACTTAGGGATCCAGGAAGTTGTGAGTACTTCCTGAATCCACTAAGATCTCTACAGAACAAGAAGCCACTCTTCCAAGCAATCTCATAGAATTATTGTTCAAACACCCAGAAATTGCATGAATAGAGATTTCCAAATTTTCCTGCTGAGGAACTTCTTTCTCCATGTGTAACACTTCTTCCACAACTTCCTCTTCCTGCACTTCAAGTTCCTCGGATTGAAGTAAATAGACCTTAGAATTCTTGCACACGGGCAAGATTCCATTTCTCCTCACAATGGTAACTTCTCTTCTCATCCATCACTGCAGAAGAAATTCTTCTCACTGGACCTGTAGTTTTCTTTATTCTATTGGACTCCACAGAAAATTCAGGACTCTCTTTACTCATACCATAACTCCTCCAAGGTTTCTTAGAAGATAGAAGATACTATTCTTGAATCTTGGCCAACCCAAAGGCTGCATTGAGATTAACAGGATTGAACATTCTAATGGGCAATTGAATGTCATCCTTTAATCTACTCAAGAAACAACTCAACTTATGTTTCTCAGGTAAGCCCTTTAACCTATTCGAGAGGGCTTCAAACTGTGCCTTATACACAACAGTAGTTGAAGTCTGTTTAAGCCTAGTCAAGGCCTCTATTGGGTCATCATATGTAGTTGGACCAAACCTTACTTGTAAAGCTTTAATGAAAGAATCTCAATTGCAAAACAACCCACCCTCCACTGCATCTTGGTACCAGGCTAAGGCCTCAGCCTCCATATAATAAGATGCCAATAACAACTTCTGATTAACAGGGTTTGATGGTAATCAAAATATTGAGTGGCCTTAAAGATCCACCCTGCAGGGTTGGTACCATCAAAATGAGGGAAATCAAGCCTTATCCCTCGAGAATTAAAAGGTCTACTCTGTTTGGCCATTCCTTGGGCCTTGAGAAGTCCCTCTAGAATGATCACCATTCTATCCACCCACAAAACCTTTCAACATATCAGTAATTAATTCTAACCTTTGAGCCAATCCATGTATTGCTTGATTATGATCATCCAATTGCTTCTGAACTACTTCCTGATCTTGTTGACTCCCTTCTTGCTGCTGCAGCTTCAACAAGGCAGCTCGAATGCCTTCAGCGATTGTAAAATGAAAGGATCGCCAATCTGATACCAACTTGTAACGGGACAGATATGAAAATAGGGAAAAACACAATAGAAATGAACTGAAGACTCAAGAACAGCCTTGAAATCTTATTGCACATAGAACTTCGAGGGTTCTCTAACCTCCTTAAAATCCACGCGTGAACAACTAACAGAATACCTATACAGTTGGTTTCCCTCCCTTTTATAGACAATTCCCACCGCCTTTACAAAATGCCCTGTTTAACCACTGCTATTTATAGTCGTAACTCACTTCCCTCAATGCACCGTTTTATTAACAATCAACCTCTTTATATCTAAATGTAATGTATCCAATCTCACGGTTAATTCAGTTAGCTTTTACTTCACACTTAACATTTGGTCTATTAATTTTCTTTTGGCTTATATCACGATTATTTGTCAGCATTTTGGGTCAATGCAAATTTAAATATCCAAGTTTATTTGCATTGTATGTAATAATAAAGTTTGTGTCTTTTTCTATGGGGAAGAATGTTGCTTCGATAATCAGATTTTCATTTCTCTGTAGAGCACATACTCTTTGTTTCGTGAGAAAACTTGGACTTCCCAGATTCACTTCCGTATGGAAAACTAGTTTATGAGCTTGCTAGGTAAAAACTTCTACTCAAAGGTTTGCCAGGTATTTTCTCGGTGATATAAAATGAGGACATCATTATGCGTAAACCCAGAATGATTCTAAGGCTGTCTTGTTTTGTAAAGGCATAGGACACTGTTAATAGGAATGAGTGGTTTGATTTATGTTGGAGACATTAGGAGGGTAAGTGAGACTGAATAAAAACTTGTTATTGGGGTTGGGGCAAAAGACAAGGTGGCTTGCTTTCGGCATTGGACTGACTCTAGTTGAATTATAGGAGGGTGTTTGCACCAATTCTCAAGTGTTTGGGATTTGGCAGTGGAGTTCAATTATTGTATGTCCGTATTAATTCTAAATGTATTTCCACAATAGATACAGATCACTTGCTTGTTCTAATGTTGATATCCTTCGTCGATAGCAAAATTATTCAGCTGACAGAAGTACACAGCTTGATACATAGTTAAGAAAGGAAAGAAATGGGTCTGTTGAGTTGTTTTGTGTTGAATTGAAGGCTTTCAAGCTTTCAATGGAAATGGGGGCTTCTACAATGAATATTGTGGAGAAGAATAAAGAGCTTATCTCATTAAGTTGTATTGGTATAGGGTGGCTGGTGGCCATGATGGAAGCGGTGCAGCAGGCAGAGGGATAGCTGGAGTTCATAAAACACACTTGTGATGGTAACATGGCGTACTTGGCTCAACGTTGTTCCAATGCTAGTGGTTTTTATTTAGCATTTGCTGAGTATAGGAATGTTCTTTCGGTCTGACCCGACCCGAATTTGGGACTTCTGAAGTAAACTTCCGTTTCCGAAAGAAAGCGGAACATGATTGGGATTGGATATTCCGACCTTGTCTCTCTCTCTCTCTCTCTCCCTTTCCGTCTCCCTCTCCCTCCCGCTCTCTCTCTCTCCTTTCCCTCTCCCTCACCCTCTCTCTCTCTCTCTCTCTCTCTCTCTCTCAATTTAAGAGTGGGGTATATGAATTTTTTATTTTTTATTTTTTTTTGTCCAGCCATTGAGGTGGTTCTGCCTTCTGGCACCTTTTCATGAGAGAGCATATTTGTTTATATGTTTAGGTTGGAATTAATCTATGTGGTAGATTAGTTGGGATCGTCGTAATTATGGAGCAATAGCAAAACATTGCCCATGGAATTAATCTATGTAGTAGATTAATTGCAAATTTGTAATACACCCAATTTGCCCATTGCCCATGCCTTCATGGCCAATTCCATGGCCCTTTCCCATCTAATTCTTCACAAATCCCATTTAAGAAGACAGCATTGCATGCATGCAGTCCTTTCGTGTAGAAAAGGTCTTTCGAGCCCTTTCTGAAAAAAAAAAAAGAAGAAAAAACGTAAATTATAATCTGTAAAGGTCCGCATCTTCATAAACATAAAATACTCTGCTATCTTAATATCTGCAACCCTTTGTTTAATGTTTTACTGGAGCCCATTCCATAACTCCCATACTTGGAAGGAATGGCAAAATCTGAAAACGAAAGGTTAATTCCCCTTTCTTGGTATTTCTGTCATTGAAAGCCCAAGTGTTGGTCCTTCTGAAAACATGTTGCGGGCAATAATAATAATAATAATCATAATGCAGAAGTCGAGAAAATGATGACAAATATGAGAGATAATTGGTGGATGTAGTTTTATGGATCTTAAAGATTTGAAGGGTTCTGTACTAGGTTGGTTATGGAAGCTCTTCCTCAGAGTTGGGAAAAGGAAAACTTTTCTGTGCCAGGTTGCTTATGCAAATTTTACCATATGTAATTAAAATAAAAAAGGAGCCAAGAAGTTACAATACAGAGTATTCTTCAACTGTCTATATTCAAAATATTATTCAAAGTCATCTTTACATGAAGAAAAAAATAATATTAAAAAAATAATTGTTAAAAAAACCACATGAAAATATATGATATTTCAAAATGAGTCTTACCATTTTTAGCTTATAGCTTTCGGCATCTTTCATCAAGTCTTGGGAGTCATAATCAATGGAGTCAATTTCGGGGCCAAGAAGCTTCAAAATTAATCTAACACGTTACCCCCAACACTGAATGCCGACTTAGAAGCAATTGTAGAGATGAAAATAGCCAACACATCCCATGCTATATTTGCAAGGATCATATATTTGCTTGAGTTCACCACTACATTAGAATATCAAAGTCAAGTGTCAATCCTTCAAGGCCTCCCATGAAATAATGATCCAATTCTGATTTGGATTCTACAACTCCTTTTGATGCTTGATATTGGTGATACATACTATATAGATCATCATCATCATCATAATAAGTGTTGCTTTGGATCTCACTAGCATTTGATTGGCCTCTACTTGAATATTGATTATGCAACCGCTTAATGATTCTCCTTAGTCGTGCAACAAGCTCGGATGCTCGCTCGGGGCCATGAAAGTCTATAAACCAAAACTCCAAAACTTCCAATTTGGAGTATGGGTCAAGTATAGCTGCAATGAATAAGATTTTGTTCACCTTCTCAAAATCACCCCAATATTTGTTATATTTCAATAGCATCGCCTCTAACATGGTTGCCAACTTCTTATCAACACTTTTAGAAAATTTGTTCAGATGGATATAGTGTAGCAACTTCTTTTGAACAAATTTGAAGTTCCATAAATTGATCCCGAAATCCATAACGTGACATCAAAGAAAATCTTCAAAAACCATACAAAGGCCTCAATGGTTTACCAATCATCAGATCTTGGTTCCCCCCTCCAACCTCCAAGAGATGTGGTACAAATTGGCCGTCTTCATCTTGCATCAGGTCAAATGTTGCATGATACTTCAGAGCTGCACTAACATTAGATATGTAGACTTCCCCTGGTTGGAACATCAAGAGAAAGTAGCCCGCCACCCAATACATTTTGCTTGTCAGCACATAGCTTGAATTTTCGAGTCTTGCAGGGGAAGATTTCACATACTTCACTGCATTTCAAACCTTCACAACCGATTCATCTTCTTTCAACTCTTCATTGACAACGATGGTAAATATTTTCTTTATACCCCATTGAAGAATGGATGACTCAATTTCTTCTCCTATTGTCGCCCTTTTGTGATCAGAAACTTTCATAAAATTTATTATTTTCTTATGCAACTTCCAATCATTATCAATAAAATGAGCCGTTATGCACATATAGTTGATCTTGAATCGATATCCATAAATCAGTTGTGATGCAAATCTTATAACTAGATGTGATAATAATTGTCCTTTAACTTGTCCTTCTCGAGTGGTGGAGCACTTTGCCGGTGACAAAAATCACCGACGAACCTGGCAGTAACTGGCTGTGATCCCGCTAGCTTGTCATGGCCATAGGAGATGTCTCGATGGGTGCGTGTTGCACTCAACCGTTGCCCATCATGCACCATGGTGGGCATGGGCACCCAGGCGGTCCACATGGTGCTTTTGGAACCGCTACCATGCCATGGTTGGGTTGGGCCAAAAAGACTTCGGCCACTGGCAGCTCTGTGCACTTAGTGGGGTTGCCTCCGTGAGGGATGGCTTCTTTTGTGGTGGTAGAAACCTTTGGAGGCCAAAGAGGTGGCTGACGGCGTGAGAGGGAGGTCTGTGGTATAGTGGAGGTGGTTGGTGGATCGGGGGAAGCTGGCGATGTAGCCATTGTTTGCGTGCGTTGTCCCCAAGGCATGGAGCTCGCCGCCTCTGTGCATGGGGACCGTAGTTTTGGCAGCAGAAATATCCAATAGCTAGATTGGTGGCTGCTGACACCCTCGCCACGCCCACGGTCGGTGGGCGAGGAGTGTCCTGGGTGCACGTTAAAGTACACCCTACTTACGTACCATGCATGGCACTATTCATGCCATGCACAATCATCACCTTCTCCCCATGGCACTGTGCACTTAAGTACACGACGCACACTTAGTTTGTGTCCGTTGGCCGAGTGCATGGTCCAGTGTGTTTTCGTGCACAGTAATACTGTGCACTTAGGCATAGTACGCTTAAAGATCGAGTAATAAGCACTTACAGTTCAAGTGGCCTGGGCGTTTTGGGCTCCCGGCCTTACACGTAGGGCACATAAAATGCATTTAAGTGCAAGACATTTAATTGCATCGGCGAGGAAAGATTTAATCACGCATTTTTGTAACAGTATTCTTCATAAAAATAAAAATTACAAGGTTGAGAATACTTATCTGGGAGAATTTCATCTGCTCGTTTGATGATTATTTAGTGAATCGAAAAATCGTTCATCTCCCACTTCCAGTGTAAAAAGTAACTCATATCCACAGACGGCACCAAATATTAATGCCAAAAATCGCACAACAGACTAGAAGTGGAGAAATAGTCATTCCCGACCTACTATGGCGATCTGGGCCTCAATCGTGTAGTCTGGAGCCCTCGATGTGATCCGGTGCGATTGTGCATATGCCCATGGTAGTGAATGAAAAATAAATACTAGGAATGTAAAAGAGAGATAAACACACAGGTTTATGTAGTTCGATATAAAGCCTACATCCATAAGGTTTTTGGAGAGGAAATATCCACTATAATAAGCTTATATAGTCAATTCCTCATCGCCTCTCATTTCTCATTGTACAATGGATATCTCGAATATATTTGCTGGAGAATCTCTTCTTGCTAGAGCACCTTTCCAGAGGTTGAATAAGTTGAAGAAAAAGTCGAAGCCGAAGAAGTCCAAAAATTGGAAAATATTTAGCCGTTTCCTTTTATATGCCCCTCTTTTTGCATGTCCCTAGAGAGTGATGATAATTGACCACCTTTTCCTTGCGTGTTTGACATCTTCATTTTCTTTTCATTTTTTTCCTCCCCTCTAATGCTGACACTCTCCTATTGCTTGTTCATTTCTTGTGCAAAGTATTTGCACAATGCGGTATGATTCTGGACAATTTAAATTGCTAAAAAAACAACTTCATACCCTCTCTAGAAAGAAGTCAGCCTTTGCTAAGTATGGGGCAAAATAGATGTGTCTAGTAGGTCACCGTGATAAATGCCAACAACAGTGTAAGGCCTAGTTTTCCTGTCCAAACAGTAGATAATGCTGCCAAAAAAGAAAAAACTACAGGAAATACATGTCTGAATCAGAGGAATTTCCGTCCAACTTTCTCTAAGAATGGGGAATAATACTATTTTACAGCCACACTTTAAAGTCCAGCCCCCACCACAAAACACTAGCCCTTGTATATTGTATAGTTCGCAGAAGAGCAAATGGGGAAAGAAAGAAGTCTCTGTACTCCCCATCCTCGAGGAAAAAATTCAGAACACGTAGAATATCAAGACCGATCCAGAAATTTCCAAACCCGACAACCACCACACAAAACCTAACCCTAACAGTTTAGACCATCTTACCTTTGGTCAGAGAGAGAGAGATACTGAGAGAGAGCGGTGGAGGCTGAGAGAGTCGGGGATTGAGAGTTTGAGATGGAAGATGTGATTGTGAGAGGCTAAGACTGAGAGCTGGGAGAGTCAAAGGATTGAACTGAGAGGGTCAGAGGGAAGAATGATGATGGGGAATCAGGATTGCGTCTACTGGAAATCGAAAGACAGCGGTTAAATAGGAATGAGAAAATGGCGCCGTTTAAAAGTGGTTAAATGGACCTTTTGTTTTAGCTTTCGGTTAACGGGTAATTAACTGACCTGACCTAAACACGAGCGGAAATGAAACAAAAAATTCTGAAGCCAACCCATGCATTTTGTTCCGGGTTGGTTAATATCCATCTGGTCAAGTCGGAAGTGTTGATCAGGCTGGTTTTGTGGTTTAAATGTACACCCCTAGCTGAGTATGGTGGAGGAGGCCGGCTAGGTTTTAGAGTTATATCAAAAGGTTTTGAATGTTTGGGATGGTAGAAGTTTGTTTCTAAGTTATGCAAAGATGCTACCTCGGTTTTCTCTAGCTCATGGTAATGGGTCAATGGGAAGAACTCGTATTAGCTCTTAGTCATTGGGATATCAAGTGGAGTTAAAGCCAAAACATCCAACTTCTGTCACGATGTCAAAGCAATCATATGTGGCAACCTTGTGTGGGTCGGGTCAACCCTCAGTGAGATAAAATGTTAACAGGCGTATGGGGAGCAAGTAAGGTGGTGAAGTGCTGTTGAGGGCTTCTGTAAGGGTTGCATATGTTGGCTGACTCGTTTGTAGCTCACAAAACCAAGTAGAGGGCTTCCCTACCTATTCGATTAAGGCAATTTTCATCTTGAGGACGAGATTTAGTTTTAGTCAAGGAGGTTTGCAACATACGAGTCCTACGATGTGTGCCATGGAAATTTTAGGCTTTCGGGCTATCGGCCGAAGTCATTAAAATATAGCCCAACTTATTCATTTTTTAACCCATGTTTGATTAAATTAGCCCTTAAGTCTTTAAAAGTCCATCAAAATCTTGAAAGGCCTTGTCTGACCGGAAATTCCCACCCACGATCGTTCTGCCACTAAGGGCCACTTTCTTTCCCAGCCCGCCATCAACCCCACAGAGAGGGTCGCGGGCGCAATAGAAGATGTGGAGGCAGCTACTCGACCATCCCTCAAAGAAAGCCCAGTGGAGGTCATTCCTCTCTCCTTGTAGACCATGACTCGATTGAGCAAGCTGTACCCTGGGCAGAGACATGATTCCCGATGCCTTCCCTCTTAACTCAGCCCCTGATCATGAGACTAATGCACCTGAGCCAAATCCTAATGCTCTTGAGCCAGATCCTAATGCTTCTGTGTCTTCGCTTTTGTTTATGTTTTTCTATTGTAAAGTTATGCATATTATTTGCTTTCCTTGTAAAGACCTCTGACCAGGTATCTTTAGACATCCTTGCGGCCATCTGCTCGTGCTTTGTATACGTTTAACTATAAAAACATTTGTCTTTTTCTTTTGTTGCTTGGCCATGGATGTTCTTTTCTCCCTTCACTGTTCTTTTTTCGCTGCTTTTTCTTTTGTTAGGTTGGTGAACCTAATGCAAGGGATAGGTCAAGTTCGTGGACATGGGCTTCTCGGTCTTCTCGCCATCATCGTAGGCTGAGGCAAGGGATGAGGCAAGTTTGTGGAGACACGGTACTTGGCTCCCCTTGTCTTCTTGTCAGCCTTGTAGACTGAGGAAAGGGATGAGGCAAGTCCGTGGAGATGCGATACTTGGCTCCCCTGTTTTCTTGTCGGCCTCATAAACTGAGGCAAGATGAGGCAAGTCTATAGAGACACGATACTTGGCTTCCAGGGTCATCCCGTCGGCCTTATAGACTGAGGCAAGGGTTGAGGCAAGCTCGTGGAGACATGGTACTTGGCTCCCCCGATCTTCTCGTCGACCTCGTAAACTAAGGCAAGGGTTGAGGCAAGCTCTTGGAGACATGGTACTTGGCTTCCCTAGTCTTCTCGCTGACCTCGTAGACTGAGGCAATGGTTGAGGCAAGTCTGTGGAGACACGATACTTGGCTCTCATGGTCTTCTAGTTGACAATGTAGACTAAGGCAATGGATGAGGCAAGTTCGTGGAGACACGGTACTTGGATCCCTTAGTCTTCTCATCGACCTCGTAGACTAAGGCAAGAGTTGAGGCAAGTTCGTGGAGACACGTTACTTGGCTCCTCCCCTAGTCTTCTTTTTGACCTCGTAGACTAAGGCAAGGGATGAGGCAAGTCTGTGGAGACATGATACTTGGCTCCTTGGTCTTCTCGTTGACCTCGTAGACTGAGGCAAGTGTTGAGGCATGCCCGTGGAGACATGGTACTTGGCTCCCCTGATTTTCTCGTTGGTCATATCTTTTATTTAACCTTTATTTAGGAAAACAGAAAAATAGACACAAATGAAGACACAAAAGATTTCATTACTATTTCGCTCGATTAAGCACATTAGATGACAATCTCTTTTCCTTTTCAACTAAAAATAACTTCCACAGATGCTTTGTGTTCTAGGGATGGGGTAACTCTGTTCCCTATGCATCTTTGAGTTGATAGGACCCCGGCCGATTACTAGCTACAACCATGTAGGGCCCTTCCCATTGCGGCCCAAGTTTTGCTTCATCCTCACTTGTCGTTCTTGTCTCCCTGAGCACAGCTGGGTTTGGGTAGTGAGAATACCTGAGAAGTGTTGAGAATATTTGTGAATAGTAGTGAAAAAGTAATAATAAAATATTGAATAGTAGTAAAAGTAGGTGAAAAGTAATGAATAGTAGAAAAGTAAGTGAAAAGTAATAATAAAGTAAATAATAGTAGTGAGAGTACTTGAGATACTCTCACTTGCCAAACCAGCGTGAAGGATCGTGGTCGGACGCATCGATTGAAGCTCTGCTCTACTTTCCTTATATGGGTCGCGGTTCTCATTTCTGTCTCCATCCTCCTTTCTTCCTAGAAATCGAGTTCATCTTCTAACTTAGCATCATTGACTTTTGTGTCAACAAGCTGAACATGATACGTGGGCATCCCTATTTTCATGAGCAGGATAGCTTCATGCCCATAGGTAAGGGAGAAGGGGGGCCATGGTTCGGTAAGCCCATAATACTCTTGGAAGCTCCTCGCCCTATGCTCCCTTCCTGTCGCCTAGCTTCTTCTTGAGGATGTTGAGCAAAACCTTGTTAGTAGCCTTGGCTTGCCCGTTAGACTGCAAATGTCCTGGCAATGAATACCTGACCTCGATGCCTAGCTCCCGGCACCAATCTTGATAGTGACCGCGATCGAACTGCAACCCGTTATCTGATATGATTACCTGGAGAATCCCGAATCTACATACCACAGCCTTCCACAAGAAGCGTGTGATGCTATTTGTTGTTATAGTAGCCAGGGGTTCAGTTTTCACCCACTTGGTGAGGTAATCTACCACTACAACAACAAACTTCACCCCGCCCTTTCTCGGGGGAAAATGCCCAATCAAATCAATTCCCCACTGCATAAAAGGCCAGGGCGAGGTGATAGATGTAAGTTCTTCGGGTGGATAGTGATGTATCGGGGAAAACTCTTGGCACTTCTCGCATTTTTGGACAAACTCTTCTGCATCTTTAAGGGCGCAGGGCCAATAGTACCCAGCTCTCATCACTTTTGCTGCCAATGATCTTCCGCCAGAATGGTTCCCACACACTTCATGCATCTCCGCCAATATGTACTGCGCTTCCTCCTATGATACACATCTCAAGAGGGAAGTTGAGTAACCCCGCTTGTATTAACACACCATTCCCCAGGATGACCGCATTGCTCTGTTTCTAACTTTCCTCGCTTCCCCTTTATCTTCTGGCAACTCGCCGACCTCTAAATACTTGACAACTATCTCTTTGGCCATCTAGGTATCCCTGCATTTATCTCCAAATCTTCAACTCCTATTGTGGGCACTTCCACAGTTCTAACCACAGTTTCCTCGGGCAAGGAATATCCTTCTTGTCCTGATGCTACTCTGGATAGTCTGTCAGCTCTCTGATTATCGACCCTTGACACTTGCTGAATTTGAAAGTATCAGAAGTGGCCGTCTTCTTTCGACTTCGTGCAAGTACCTTTTCAGTCTTTCACTTTTTGCTACGAACTCTCCTTTCACCTGATTGACCACAACTAGGGACTCTGCTCTCGCCTATATTTCCTCGGCCCCGAGGGATGCCTCAACCGTCAATCCAGCGAGCAACGCTTCATACTCTGCTTCATTGTTGGTAGTTTTGAAGGCCAGTCAGATGGTGTAGTCATACTCCACTCCTTCATCTGAAACAATATGCACCTCCACTCCCCTTTCAGCTCGGCATGACAAGCCATCTACAAACACATGCCTGAACTTCAAGGATGGTTCATATTATGGCTCGTCCGGACCTAGTAAACTCAGACACAAAGTCTACCAACACCTGCCCTTTTAGAGTGATCCTAGACACGTAGTCGATGCCAAATTCACTTAGCTCCATGACCCTGTTGACCAACCGACCTGACACTTCTGGCTGCGGGAGGATTTTCTGCACAGGTGCTTCCATGAGGACGCATATGGGGTGAGCCTGGGTGTACGACCACTGTGGCGCCCCCAGCCCCTCGCTTGGGATTTGGTTGAAACTGAAACGCCGAGACATGCAACACTAGGGTTTTCTGCCTTTCGTACATGAGAGATAAGATGCAATGCACCTACTGATAACTAACAATATGCAGTATATCGTAGCAGAAAGTCAACTTAAGTCAATTTAAAGGAAACATTAGTCATGGTACCAAAACATAAGATCCCAATACTATTGCATAATTCCAAAAGAGTTATCATAATTGATATGAGTTTCTAAAGAACTCCAAAAAACATGGGACCAAACATATAAAAGCTAAACATATGATCCTTTCCCAAAGGTGGAATGGGTCAGAACCAGGGTCTCATCCTCAAGCAGACTTAAGAATATTCCCTTAGATGGGCGAACGTCTAAATCCAAACCCAACTCCGCGACTATCTCCTTAGCTTCTACGACAGAGTTCTTAGCTTGTTCTAAATGTCTCGACACAAAACTCATATCTTGATTAAGCCTCAACATCTTCTGAGGGTCCAGTGATGAAATATCGACATCGGACTCATTGACAAAAGCTATTTGAGTCGTTGTGTTGACACTTTAAACAACTCTAGGGTGGATTGACGGCGAACCACCATAGTGAACTCGTCCTCAATTATTTCACTAATTCCATCCATACTCACGGGTCTCGAGTACTTGAAAAAACTTCTATCATTCCGAGTGAGGAATGATGGTGGGTAATTACAATAGTGAGATTTTGAGAAATCTCAGCAAGTAAACAAATAACGTGCAACAGATATTATAAGCATATGAAGCAAACTTAACAATGAATGCGTGAACATGAACTTATACATATGCACTTGACCTTTCAAGATTTCGTATGAAAACATGACACTTTATAACCTTTGCTTTCATAAACATGCTTTCATCACTTCATACTTGTTCATTAACATGCTTATGAGCTCGTTGTGTTTCTTGACTTATAACATGACATTGGATACCTCACGACTCTCCTATGTACTGTGCGTTCCTTGCTAGTTACTGCATCAACTATTAGCCACTTTGACCAAGGTGACTAAGTCTTGACTTTCATATATGGCAGCTCGCATTTCGCCTTCACTGTAGGTGCACCTACTAACTTTTGGTGCCATCCCGTTTGGTATCTTTTTTGTTTAGGTACCATTCGAGATCAACAGTACTTGATGGGAACCAAGGTGGGCCTATTCTTAAATATCATTTGCAAATTCCAGATGGACCAATTACAAGATCAAGGGCCAAGAATATCAAGGAAGCAATGCACGAATTGGTGCAATCCACTTGGGATGAAGCTAGCAAGAGCTCAACACTCAAGATGGGTTTGAAAGAAGGAGAATCAGCTTTGATCCACTTGATTCAAGCTGTGGAAGACAATATTGAATTTTATTTGTGAGTTGAGTTTTCTCCTCTTTTCTAGATTGAACTCTTGAACTTATCAAAGGTAAATCACAACCTTTGTGGCGTTCCTCCTTTGTAATCTAGGTTCTTGAGACGGGTTCTTCAACGGGTCTAGATTTTGATATAATCTAGGTTCTTGAAACGAATTCTCATCGGGTCTAGGTTTTCCATCCATTGACTTGAATTTAGCTTTCTTGGGGAGTTTTCAAATTGATTGTGGGTTCAACGGATTTCATTCCCGCGGGTTCATATCATTGGGTATTCAGAGCAAGGTTTCCAATCAGGTCTGATTCTATCTTTTAATTTCTTGCATTCTAAATTTAATTCTAGGGCTACATTGTTCTAGAGTTGCAAAAAAAAAAAATTGTAGAAACGAAAAGTAGGCTGCCAAAATTCTGAGGGTTTTGGGTTTGGCTGAAATTTGCATCACCTAGGGTTTCAAAATTCTAGGGTTTAATGCATATCTGAGTTTGTCAATTTCTTGGAATGTCGTTCTATTGATTCTCTTCTATTTCATTGTCAATTCTTGTGTGTTTCAATTCAATTGCTTGATTTTTACAATTGAGTATTTCTGTTTGTGATTGAATTAAAAAAAAAAGAAAAGAAAAGAAAGGAAAAGAAAAGAAAAGAAAAGAAAGGAAAGGAAAATAAAAGAAAAGAAAAGAAAAGAAAGGAAAAGAAAGGAAAGGAAAGGAAAGGAAAGGAAAAGAAAAGAAAATTCGAAAAAAAAAAAAGAAGAAGAAGAAGAAGAAGATAAGAAGAGGTAGCATATTTAAAGGTTGCTACATAGTTACAACAAAGACAAAGAAAAACATTTATTGATTGAGTTTTATCGTCAAAGGAGCTGAATACATATTTATAGTTGGTATCTTGTTCTATAATTACTCTTTCCCTCGTATAAATTCCTTGAGTCCCGTGTCGTTTTATTCTTTCCTTGTTTCTTGTTTCTTGGATCTATATTACTGATTGGAATAATACTAGGTTGTATTGTCTTGATTTAGTTCAACTAGTTCTTAAAGAACTTGAGCTGGAAAAACTATTGAGGTAAAAGGCAAGAGAGTGTGAGACTATTATCGGGAAAAAACCAATTAGGAGTGAAACACGAGTAGAATGCCATTATTCGAGTGTAAACAAGTAAGGGAGTGTGTGAGGTTTTTCTACTAACATTCATTTGTGCAGCACTTTACAATGTCTCTTCGGAGTGGCTCTTCACCAAAGGGGATGGTAGATAACTCATCCTTTGTGTTGCAATCCATGCAACAACAGTTTGAGATGTTGAACTTGGTGTTAGGTGAAGTGAGGGACAGGATGGATCATTAAGAAGTGGTAATTAGAAATTTACAAGGCATGAGAGATAGGAGGAGGAGTGAACCTTGTATTGAACATAACTGTAAGAATGAAGAGTATGGTGAGTCTCTTGTTGCCAGGCATGCTCTCAATATACAAATTAAGATGGATGATACAGAGAAGTAGAGCGAGAACATTTTTCATACTAGATGCCACATCAACAATAAGGTATGTAGTATGATCATTGATTTGCGGAGTTGTATTAATTTGGCTAGCACTACTTTAGTTGAAAAATTGAATTTACCTATCTTAAAACACCCTAGACCATACATGTTGCAGTGGTCGAGTGATTGTGGGGAGGTTAGGGTCAATAAGCAAGTGCTAGTTACTTTTTCAATTGGAAAATACCAGGATATGGTCCTTTGTGATGTAGTGCCTATGCATGCTGGTCATATTTTGTTGAGGAAGCCATGGGAGTATGATAGAAAGGTGATCCATGATAGATTAAGGAACATGTACAATTTTGAAAAGGATGGAAAAACAATCAAACTTGCTTCTTTAACTCCAGCACAATTCCATGGGGACCATTTGAAACTGAAAAATGAGGTTGCTCAAAAAAGAAAAAGTGAAAATGAGTGTGATAAAAAAAGAAAAAGTGAAAAGGAGATTGAGCTGAAAAGCAAGAGTGAAAGTGAGATTGAGAAAAAAAGAAATAGTAAGGCCGAAAATGAGAGAGAGTAAAATGAGAGAGAGAAAAGATGAGGGTGAGACTGAAACCTCAAGAGAAAGAGAGAATGAGTTGAAAAACAGTTGTCAGTTCAAGAGTTCAAAACAAGATGAAGGAAAAGAGAGTGACAGAAGAAAAAAGAGTGAAAAGCAAAATGAAAGTGAAAGGGAAAAAAAGAGTGAAAAAGAAAAAGAGTGTGGAAAGAAAAGAGAGAGTGAAGAAAGTGATAGAAAAACAAAAAGAAAAGTGAGTTTTTATGCTAAGGCGAGTCTTAATACTAACGAACTTGACGTATCTTTGCCTAGTGTTATTGTCTTCTTGTTGCAGGGATATGAGGTCATGTTTCCTAGAGGCATGTTTAGTAGATTGCCACCTATTAGGGAGATAGAGTACTACATTGATTTTGTGCCAGGTGTGACAATTCCTAACCGACCTTTCTTTGAAGAACACGAGTCTTTTTCACACTTGAAGGGACAAGGTAAGTCGTTGACTATAATGCATGCTAAGTGGGAGGACTGTGTTGAGACTTTTCCTCATGTATTCAAATACACACAAGGTATGAAAAATTTTGTGGTTGATGCTTTAGCAAGAAGGTACGTCTTTATCTTCATTTTAGATGCAAAATTGTTGAGACTTGAATATAATAAGGAATTGCATGCTAATGATGATGACTTTACTAGTGTGTATGGAACATGTGAAAAAGCATCGTTTGGTAAGTTCTATAAATTAGATTGGTTCTTGTTTAGAGAGAATAGATTTTGTGTGCCAACTAGTTTTATGCTTAAGTTACTTGTGTGTGATAAACATGGTGGTTTGTTGGGTAACTTTGGTGTAAGGAAGACTTTCAATATGTTGCATGAACGTTTGTGGGAGTATCATTTGCAATTCACTGACGTATTGCATGAACGTTTGTGGAAGTATTATTTGTCATTCATTAACGTGTTGCATGAACATTTGTGGAAGTATTACTTGCCATTCATTGAGTTTGCATATAATTGGAGTGGTGTAAAAAAAACTTTAGGTGTGTTTCATGAACGTTTGTGGGAGTATCATTTGCTATTCATTGAATTGTTACATGCACATTTGCGAGAGCATCATTTGCCCTTATTAGAGTGTGCATATAAAACCTTGCATACTACTATTTCTTATTCTCCATTTGAGGTTGTTTATGGTTTTAATCCACTTATTCCTTTACCTTGATGGCTTTGCTTGTTGATGATAGGAGTAGCTTGGATGAACATTTTCAATTTCTTGAGAAAATTAATGAAAATACATATGAAGTAGATCTTTCAAGTAAGTATAATGTTTTTGCTATTTTCAATGTTACTAACATTTTTCCTTTTGATCCAGGTGGAGATTCGAGGTCGAATCCTTTTGAAGAGAGGGGGAATGATGGGACCCAAGGTGGGCCTATTCTTAAAGATCATTTGCAAATTCCAGATGGGCCAATTACAAGATCAAGGGCCAAGAAGATCAATGAAACAATGCACGAATTGGTGCAATCCACTTGGGATGAAGCTAGCAAGAGCTCAACACTCAAGATGAGCTTGAAAGAAGGAGAATCAGCTTTGATCCACTTGATTCATGCTGTGGAAGAAAATATTGAATTTTATTTGTGAGTTGAGTTTTCTCCTCTTGTTCTTGATTGAACTCTTGAACTTATCAAAGGTAAATCACAATCTTTGTGGCGTTCCTCCTTTGTAATCTAGGTTCTTGAGACGGGTTCTTCAACGGGTCTAGATTTTGATATAATCTAGATTCTTGAAACGAGTTCTCATCGGGTCTAGGTTTTCCATCCATTGACTTGAATTTGTCTTTCTTTAAGAGTTTTCAAATTGATTGTGGGTTCAAGGGATTTCATTCATGCGGGTTCATATCAGTACTTCATCGATCTAGGGGTATCCTTCCATTTTAAACACTCCTGAGAGGATAGAGGAGCTCCACTAGGACATTCTCCCTGTCCCAGCATTCGGGGTCGTGATAAAACTAACTTTTTTAAAAGACTTTTTCTTTCAAAAAGGGTTTTCACAATCCCAATGCATGTGACATGACAATGGACCTTAGAACTTTTATGAGACACATGAAATACCACAATGCTTCATCATGACCATGAATGCCGAAATGTTCATCACAAAGCAAACCATCCATACTTGCAATACATATCCTGTTACGGCTTGAAAATATTAGAACATGCGAACATGTTGTCTTATAACAATCCAAGGCATGGATATCAATCAAAGGCATACATTCCAAGATTTCATGTGAGGGCCAAAACCTTCAAACCTTAATGTAACCAAAAATTGTTCTTATCACATAAAACTCAAAGCACCAATCATCTTACTTCAAATATAAGGTTGGCCGAAAACTTTGTGTGGAGAAACAAGCAATCCAATCATTTTTTCATGAACTTGGAATCTTCTAATGTATTGAACAAAGACTTTTTAACAAGAAACTTCTTGAGTGTCGAAGCATTCTCTTATGTGCATGAGTGATCCTTTCATAATCTTAGTCCAAGCCTAAATGTAAAAATGCAACATTCATATTCAACCAACATAGAACATGCCGAAACCCTACATGACTTCCTTCTTCATCTCTTACCACATTATACACATCTTCCATAGCTCATTTCAATCATACTTTTATACAATCATATCAAAAGGTATTCATAACACATATAAGAACAATAATATCATAAAAGATCATACAAAACCGAAACAACCACAAGTTCACTAGCCATATACATGAAATATCCAAGTATAAGTTAGAGGTGTGCTTACAAAAATCCGAAATGTATTTTTATAACAAGCAAGTGAAAAATCATATACAATACTAGTTAGAATCATTGCTCAAGAAAAACCCTAACCATGTGTTCATGTGTAGTGCTTCTTACACCTTCTCTTTCCAAGGAACTCCAAGTTTTCGGACCCTTCCCTCTTTGAATCTAAAACTTGTCTTCAATAAAAACCCTAGCTACGACTCACTAGTGCAGTGACCTTCTTACCTCAAAACACCATGTTTTAGAGCTTAAAGACAAGTAGGGTTACGTCATCCTTTTTGAAGAAAAGAAAACCCTAATCTAACCATGTGAGTGTAGGCATGGTTCATGTACTTTCTCAAAACATGAACTTTCTTCATGTGCGTGTTTGAGAGCATAAGTTCTAGATGAACTTGGCTTAAACCAAGACCTCCATTCTTTAAAGTCATGCATGTGTGTGTGGGTATCAAAAGAGAAGTTGGTTTCATACCTTCTAGGTCTTCCTCTTGCAAGTGTCTCTTCACTTTGTTTACTCCTAAAGGGTTGGTTGGATGGTGAGAAAGTGATGGATACTTAGAAGAAAAGAGGGTAGTTGAAACTTACAAGAGCAAAACACAAAATGGCCAAAAGGTTCTAGGGTTTTCGGCTCTCCCCTTTTTATAGACACTCAAAGGCTTTCTTGCATGAAACAAGCTCATGCATGGTTGCCAAGTGGTGTGTAGCCCTATCACCTTTTTCTTCTAGCTCATCATTGGATTGAGTTGGAAACCCAAATACATCTTCTTGCATGTGGTGTCCTCTCCCTCAAAACTGAAAGTCACTTCCTCTTTTGCCCTTTCTTTTCATGTCTTGATTCAATGTATCTTATGGCTAAAGGGTCTTTTACTAAACTCAAATTTTCCTCCGTCTCTTACAAGTGTACATGTGTGCCAAGTGGCATGTGAAGTGTGTGTGCATATGCATGGGCTGCCGAAACCCTACATTTCCCAAGGAGATTTTCTTTTCACCATACTTTTGGACAAACAAGTGATTGTTCCTTTTTGGCACAAAGAACCTTGCCCTAGCCGTCCACTTCAAGGGTTTTCGTACACAAAACACCCTTCTAGAAGCCTTGGGCGTGTAGCCTCCCTCCAAGCTAGATCTTGCTCCTTCCCAAGAAAACTTTTTTACCTGCCTTCATGCATGGAAGACACATGAAAAAAAGCAACTTTTTTCTTCTCCATTGTTGCCGTCCATGGCCTTTGGCCTTTCCTAATTCCACTTTCCCGTATTCCTAATAATTTCCTTCTAGGTTCCTTCCCCGTTAGTGACATGTGTCAATGGCTTTCTTCCACAAGCAAAGATCTTCATGCATGCGTAACACATGGCAAAAAGTGCTAGATTTTTCCCATGGTAGGCGTGTAAGCCACAATTCCAAGCTCATTCTCACCTCTCTTCCCTTATTTCCATCTAGATTCATCAAATCCTAGACATAACATCATTGGATGACAAGTATTATGCATAACCTCAAGTTGGGCGTGAGCCCTAATTTCATTGGGCTTCAAAAACCCTAATTTCCTATAAGGCCGAAACTCTCATGGGCTTTAAAGTAGAAAAAATGAAAATCTAGAAAGTCTTGGTTGTCATAGCTGCAGTCATCGGGTTGTTGTAACCAATGCAAAGATGAGCTATTCTATGCATGCATATCTCACCTCGGCAACCTGAAAAGCCCTGCTAGTGTAATAGACTGGCCTTTGTTTGCCCCCTTCATTGCGAACAAATACTGAGGACGCCACATGTGGTGAGACCGACAGGTACAGGTTCAAGACTTCCCATCTTGGCAGTTTTGAGGGCCTCGAATGCCCTATCGCATTCGTCGTTCCATTCATAGGCCTTTCGCAACACCTTAAAAAAGGGAAGGCACTTGTCCTTCGATCTAGACACAAATCTGTTTAAGGCGGCTATTCTACCGACCAATCTCTGCACATTGTTAATCCTTCATGGTGGGGCCATTGTTAGGTTGGCATCCACCTTCTCGAGGTTCACCTCGATCCCTCCTTCTGAGACTAGGAAGCTGAGGAATTTTCTCGAGCCAATGCCAAAGGCACATTTGTAGGGGTTGAGCTTCATTCTATACTGTCGTAACAACGTAAAGGCCTCCTGTAGGTCGGCCAGATGTTGTGAGGAGGTCTTACTTTTGACAAGCAAGTCATCCACGCATACCTCCATATTGTGACCAATTTGCTCCTTGAACATCCAATTCACCAGCCTTTGATAGGTTTCCCCTACATTTTTAAGCCAAAGGGCATATCTTCGTAGCAATACAGGCCCTTATCAGTAATGAATGACGTATTCCCTTCGTCATTCGGGTTAGGTTGAATTTGATTATACCAAGAATAAGCGTCCATGAAACTCAGCATCTGGTGACCTACTGTGGAGTCAACACTCAAGTTTGATCACGGTAGGGGGAAGCTATCCTTGGGGCAAGCTTTGTTTAAATTGGTGAAGTCGACGCACATTCTCCATTTCCCGCTAGCCTTCTTCACTAGTATTACTTTAGATAGCCACTACGGGTAATGTACTTCTTGGAATTCTTGCTGATCTATCTCCTCGGCGATGGCGGTGCATTTTTCAATGTTGAAACTCTTAACACTTTTTCCTGACCGAACACGTCCCGATGTTCGGTCAGCAATTGTCTCATAGCTTGTTGCAATTCTGATCCTAGGTTTCCCCCTATCTTGACTGTGGTTCCTTTCCGGTCGTCGAACAAATTGACTAATTTGAGTGGCTTACCTGGTTCTGCCCGTGCTAGTACGTACTCGTTCTTGTGGGAGTGATCTAGGGGGACTTGGGATGACGACCTCTCCTTCGACTGTGGGATCTATCACAGGAATGCCCATCTTAGTGGGCTTCAGCTCCTGCATGTAGCACTCCTTGGCGATTACTTGATCTCCTTTGACCTCTCCTACGCCCGTGGCCGTTGGGAATTTAATCTTTAAATGGTAGGTCGATGTTACAACCTTTAATTTGTTCAATACAGGGCGCCCCAAGATAGCGTTGTAGGATGAGGGTGACTTCAGTACTATAAAATCTGCCATGATTGAAAAAACGTGGGTGCGTTCTCCCACCATAGGCTAGACGACGTCTCCTATGAAAACCTTTAACGGAATAGGTGCAAGTAGGACCAATAACCATGCAATAAAAGGCATCCTAAAAGAGGATGTCCGTAGAATTGTTGTTATCGATGAGGATCCTCCAGAGGGTAAAGTTGTTGACCAATAGTGTGACCACCAACGCATTATCATGTGGTTGGAGGATCCCTCCATCGTCGGCCTTTCTAAAGGAAATGGTTGGGGTCTTGTCATTCTCCCGCTCTTGATTGCCCCGTTGGTCCTGCTTGTTTGCTCACGGGGCTTCTGATATGAACCCGCGAGAATGAAATCTCTTGAACCCACAATCAATTTGAAAACTCCCCAAGAAAGCCAAATTCAAGTCAATGGATGGGAAAACCTAGACCCGATGAGAACTAGTTTCAAGAACCTAGATTATATAAAAATCTAGACCCGTTGAAGAAACCGTCTCAAAAACCTAGATTACAAAAGAGGAACGCCACAAAGGATGTGATTTACCTTTGATAAGTTCAAGAGTTCAATCAAGAACAAGAGGAGAAACCTCAACTCACAAATAACATTCAATATTGTCTAACCTTCAAATGAGGCTACAAGGAGTATTTAAACTAAATCTAATTAAAACCCTAGTCAAAATAAATCCACTTTTTACCCAAAATGCCCGGATGAACTGTGTCACGCTACAGTACCCGCGGCTACAGTACGACTATAGTAACGCTGCAGTACCTCTTGAAACCCTAATACCTAAAAAGTAACTTTCCAAATAAGCTCTTGGCCAAAATACAAGTCCTTCTTGAAAACCCTAGTTCATTAAAAATAAGATGTGTGGGCCAGACATCTTCAAGCCCACTTATTCTAAACTAATAAAATAAATCATTTAACCAAATTGGAAGTCTCCAATAACAACAGACCCTATCTCTAAGTCATGTCTTCCACTGCTTGAATCAAGTGGATCAAAGTTGGTTCTCCTTCTTTCAAGCTCATCTTGAGTGTTGGGCTCTTGCTAACTTCATCCCAAGTGGATTGCACCAATCGGGCATTGCTTCCTTGATCTTCTTGGCCCTTGATCTTGTAATTGGCCCATCTGAAATTTCCAAATGATCTTTAAGACTAGGCCCACCTTGGTTCCCATCATTCCCCCTCTCCTCAAAAGGATTCGACCTCGAATCTCCACCTGGATCAAAAGGAAAAATGTTAGTAACATTGAAAATAGCAAAAACATAATACTTACTTGAAAGATCTATTTCATATGTATTTTCATTAATTTTCTCAAGCAATTGAAAATGTTCATCCAAGCTACTCCTATCATCAACAAGCAAAGCCATCAAAGGTAAAAGAGTAAGTGGATTAAAACAATAAACAACCTCAAATGGAGAATAAGAAATAGTAGTATGCAAGGTTTTATATGCACACTCTAATAAGGGCAAATGATACTCCCGCAAATGTCCATGTAGCAATTCAATGAATGGCAAATGATACTCCCACAAACGTTCATGAAACACACCTAAAGTTTTTCTTACACCACTCCAATTATATGCAAACTCAATGAATGGCAAGTAATACTTCCACAAATGTTTGTGCAACACGTTAATGAATGACAAATGATACTTCCACAAACGTTCAAGCAATACGTCAGTAAATGGCAAATGATACTCCCACAAACGTTCATGGAACATATTGAAAGTCTTCCTTACACCAAAGTTACCCAACAAACCACCATGTCTATCACACATAAGCAACTTAAGCATAAAACTAGTTGGCACACAAAATCTATTTTCTCTAAACAAGTACCAATCTAATTTATAGAACTTACCAAACGATGCTTTTTCACATGTTCCATACACACTAGCAAAGTCATCATCATCAGCATGCAATTCCTTATTATATTCAAGTTTCAACAATTTTGCATCTAAAATGAAGATAAAGACGTACCTTCTTGCTAAAGCATCAACCACAAAATTTTCCATACCTTGTGTGTATTTGAATACATGAGGAAAAGTCTCAACACAGTCCTCCCACTTAGCATGCATTATAGTCAACGACTTACCTTGTCCCTTCAAGTGTGAAAAAGACTCATGTTTTTTAAAGAAAGGTCGGCTAGGAATTGTCGCACCTGGCACAAAATCAATGTAGTACTCTATCTCCCTAATAGGTGGCAATCCACTAAATACACCTCTAGGAAACATGACCCCATATCCCTGCAACAAAAAGACAATAACACTAGGCAAAGATACGTCAAGTTCGTTAGTATTAAGACCTGCCTTAGCATAAAAACTCTTTCTTCACTCTCTCTTTTCTTTCCACAATCTTTTTCTTTTTCACTCTCTTTTTCCCTTTCACTCTCTTTTTGCTTTTCAATCTCTTTTTTTCTCTCACTCTCCTTTCCTTCATCTTGTTTTGAACTCTCGACCTGACAACTGTTTTTCAACTCATTCTCTCTTTCTCTTGAGGTTTCAGCCTCACCCTTATCTTTTCTCTCTCTCATTTTACTCTCTCTCTCATTTTCGGCCTCACTATTTCTTTTTTCCTCAATCTCACTTTCACTCTTACTTTTTAGCTCAATCTCATTTTCACTTTTTTTCTTTTTTGATCACACTCATTTTCACTCTTTCTTTTTTGAGCAACCTCACTTTTCAGTTTCAAATGGTCCCCATGGACTTGTGTTGGAGTTAAAGGAGCAAGTTTGATTGTTTTTCCATCTTTTTCAAAACTGTACATGTTCTTTAACCCATCATAGATCACCTTCCTATCATACTCCCATGGCTTCCCCAACAAAATATGACCAGCATGCATAGGCACTACATCACAAAGGACCATATCCTGGTATTTTCTAATTGAAAAAGTAACTAGCACTTGCTTATTGACCCTAACCTCTCCACAATCACTCTATCACTGTAACATGTATGGTCTAGGGTGTTTTAAGATAGGTAAATTCAATTTCTCAACTAAAGTAGTGTTAGCCAAATTAATACAACTCCGCAAATCAATGATCATACTACATACCTTGTTGTTGATGTGGCATCTAGTATGAAAAATGTTATCGCTCTGCTTCTCTGTATCATCCATCATAATTTGTATATTGAGAGCATGCCTGGCAACAAGAGACTCACCATACTCTTCATTCTTACAGTTATGTTCAATACAAGGTTCACACTCCTCCTATCTCTCCTGCCTTGTAAATTTCTAATTACCATTTCTTGATGATCCATCCTATCTCTCACTTCACCTAACACCAAGTTCAACCGCTCAAACTGTTGTTGCATGGATTGCAACACAAAGGATGAGTTATCTACCATCCCCTTTGGTGAAGAGCCACTCCGATGAGACATTGTAAAGTGCTGCACAAACGAATGTTAGTGAAAAAACCTCACACACTCCCTTACGTGTTTACACTCGAATAATGGCATTCCACTCATGTTTCCAACCAGTAATATAGATCCAAGAAACAAGGAAGGAATAAAATGACACGGGACTCAAGGAATTTATATGAGGGAAAAAGTAATTATAGAACAAGATACCAACTACAATATATATTTAGCCCCTTTGACGATAAAACTCAATCAACAAATGTTTTTCTTTGTCTTTGTTGTAACTATGTAGCAACCTTTAAATATGCTACCTCTCCTTACCTTTTTCTCCTTCTTCTTCTTCTTCTTCTTCTTCTTCTCTTTTCCTTTCTTTTTTTTTTTCGAGTTTTCTTTTCTTTTCCTTTCCTTTCTTTTCTTTTCTTTTATTTTTTCTAATTTAATCACAAACAGAAATACTCAATTGTAAGAATCAAGAAATTGAATTGAAGAACACAAGAATTGACAAGGAAATAGAAGAGAATCAATGGAACGACATTCCAAGCAATTGACAAACTCAGATATGCATTAAACCCTAGAATTTTGAAACCCTAGATGATGCAAATTTCAGCCAAACCCAAAACCCTCAGAATTTTGGCAGCCTACTTTTCGTTTCTGCAATTTTTATTTTTTTTGGCAACTCTAGAACAATGTAGCCCTAGAATTAAATTTTAGGATGCAAGAAATTAAAAGTTAGAATCAGACCTGATTGGAAACCTTGCTCTGAATACCAAATGATATGAACCCGCGAGAATGAAATCCCTTGAACCCACAATCAATTTGAAAACTCCCCAAGAAAGCCAAATTCAAGTCAATGGATGGAAAAACCTAGACCCGATGAGAACTCGTTTCAAGAACCTAGATTATATCAAAATCTAGACCCGTTGAAAAACCCGTCTCAAGAACCTAGATTACAAAGGAAGAACGCTACAAAGGTTCTGATTTACCTTTGATAAGTTCAAGAGTTCAATCAAGAACAAGAGGAGAAACCTCAACTCACAAATAACATTCAATATTGTCTAACCTTCAAATGAGGCTACAAGGAGTATTTAAACTAAATCTAATTAAAACCCTAGTCAAAATAAAGCCACTTTTTACCCAAAATGCCCTGATGAACAGTGTCACGCTACAGTACCCGCGGCTACAGTACAGCTATAGTAACGCTGCAGTACCTCTTGAAACCCTAATTCCTAAAAAGTAATTTTCCAAATAAGCTCTTGGCCAAAATACATGGCCTTCTTGACACCCTAGTTCATTAAAAATAAGACATGTGGGCCAGACATCTTCAAGCCCACTTATTCTAAACTAATAAAATAAATCATTTAACCTAATTGGAAGTCTCCAATAACAATAGACCCTATTTCTAAGTCATGTCTTCCACTGCTTGAATCAAGTGGATCAAAGCTGGTTCTCCTTCTTTCAAGCCCATCTTGAGTGTTGGGCTCTTGCTAGCTTCATCCCAAGTGGATTGCACCAATCGTGCATTGCTTCTTTGATCTTCTTGGCTTTTGATCTTGTAATTGGCCGATCTGGAATTTTCAAATGATCTTTAAGACTAGGCCCACCTTGGTTCCCATAAGCTCCATTCCTCCTTCCTCCTAAAGTTTTACATTCTTCGATGTTATGGGTGGTAGTCCAGTGAAAACGGCATTAGCGATTTTCTCCTTCTTGCTTTGAGCGGTCGTGGCGAGGGCTAGCACCTTTTGTTGGTAAGGGCTTGTCACACCCACTCTCTTGCCTATTTTCATCAGCCTTTCTTTGATGGCTTTGCTTGTGCCAGAGCCTTGGCCTTCTTCTTGGTCTGTTCTAGTTCTATTCTTCTTGGGGCAGTTAAGGCTCATAGAGTATCTTTCACATTAATGAATTTATCGGCTGGTCCATGAACTGTCTCAACGTTTCGAGTGTTCAAGGCTTGCCCCCAAGAGGGCTGCAAGCATGATTTTCTGGTTCGAGTCGTTTGTTGTCATACGCTAATTATTGAATCTGTACAGGTAAGACTTTAGGATCTTATCTTCTCGCTCCTTGATCGTCAGGAGATAAGCTGCCAATCGTCGCCTCTTATGACTCGCCAGGAATTGAGTGAGGAAGAACTGCGACAAATCCTCAAAATGGTGAATTGAGTTTGGTGCAAAGGATGCGAACTAGGTTCCTGCTGTCCCTTTTAAGGTCAAAAGGGAATGGTTGACATGCGACCTCTTCTGGGAACCCGTACAGGGTTATGTGTGCCCTGAAGGTGTCCAAATGCTCCAACATATCTTTAGTTCCGTCATACAAGTCAATCTGGAGAACCTTGAACATTGGCAGTAGTGACATCGCTGGCAAACTTTTGGTCCACTGAGGATGATGTTCCTACTCTTCTCGCCATTTCATGGTACTTATCTTGGAGCTTCTGCTGTATTATTATTATGTTTTTAATCTCCCTCGTCATCCTCTATAGTGACTCTATGTGACTCTTCTTCTTGGTTGCGAGTTGGCTCTAGTTCTTCCGTTGGTCTATGGGGGCCTTCTCACAAAGCCACATTTCCTTTCTGAAGTGCTTCTACCTGCACCACCAACCTTTTCACGAACTCGTTTTTCTCCATCTGTGGCGTGACCACGGTTAATGATGAGCCCACTAGACCTAAGTTGCCCTGAAGTACCTCCGATGTACAAAACACATGTTAATTTGCTAAGAAGATCCCACAGACGGTGCAACTGTTTTGGACATGTTTCGTATGCACCAAGAGGACTCCTTGGACAGCCAAAAGGTGGACCAAGGGACCTGTAAACATACAAATAAAGAAGGGAGCTCAAGGGTAGTCAGGGGGACCTTCTAATGCTTAAATTAGTTTTCTTTTAGGAACTGTTTTCTTTACCCTTAAATTCCGTGAGTTTGATCATACCTTGAACAAGCTTTTATAGTAGGTAGTTTGGGGTGCTGTTGCTTTCATCTCAAGGAGCTGTCCCATCGTGCCTCATGCTTTGTGCACGTGAATCAATTAGGGGGCGTGATACCCTACCCTAAGGAAAATAATTAATGCGGCATTGAGCTCTGACTCATGTATCAGTGCCCTCTCAACAGGTCCAATGAGTCCCTCTCTCTCTTTGCTGGAAGAGCCATGGTTGTTCTTTCGACACGCATTCCCACAACTACTGCTTCATGATCATCATATCGGTTGCCTCTCAGCCTGCTGCGGTAGTGCACACCATTCCTTCCTCAAGGTAGAAGTCGTAGTTACCCCTCCCACATGCTTCCTAGCAGCTATTTTGATATGAACCCGCGGGAATGAAATCCCTTGAACCTACAATCAATTTGAAAACTCCCTAAGAAAGCCAAAATCAAGTCAATGGATGGAGAATCTAGACCCGATAAGAACTCGTTTCAAGAACCTAGATTATATTAAAATCTAGACTCGTTGAAGAACCCGTCTCAAGAACCCAGATTACAAAGGAGGAACGCCACAAACGTTGTGATTTAGCTTTGATAAGTTCAAAAGTTCAATTAAGAACAAAAGGAGATAAACTCAACTCACAATGATTATAATTCATCAAATTTCATAAAATTCTTAAACTGAGGCCACAAAGAGTATTTAACCTAAACTTGATTAAAACTCTAGCTAAAATAAAGCCCCATTTACCCAAAATGCCCCCGGATGAATAGTGCCAGGGCTACAGTGTCGCGGCTACAGTAATGCTACAGTAACCTCTAGAAACCCTAGTTCAATGAAAGAATAACTTTCCCAACATGCCCTTGCATAGGCCCCCTTTAAGTCCTTCCCATAATAAACTCAATTGTTCTAAACTAATAAAATAAGTCCTTTAAATGAATTAAACTAGTTCAAAGCCTTTAAGTCATGTTGTTGCCCTCTTCCATAACTTATCAAATGAATCAAAACTGCATTTTCATCGTTCAAGCCCATCTTGAATGTTGAGCTCGTGCTAAACTCGTCCCAAGTAGATTGCATCAATCCTTGCATTGCCTCCTTGATCTTCTTGGCTCTTGACCTTGTAATTGACCCATCTGAAACTTGCACAGGATCTTTAAGATTAGGTCTATGTTGGTGCCCATCATTCCCTCTCTCCTCAAAAGGATTTGATCTCGAATCTCTACCGGGATCAAAGGGAAAATAGTTAGTAACGTTGAAAGTAGCAGAAACATGATACTTACCTGCAAGATGCACTTGATATGCATTATCATTAATTTGTTCAAGAATTTAGAATTGTCCATCCAAGATACTCCTGTCATCAAATGGTAAAGGCATTAAATCTAGAGGAGTAAATGGATTAAGTCTATAAACAATTTCAAAAGGTGAAAATTGAATAGTAGCATGAACACTCTAATTATATATAAACTCAATGAATGAGAAACAATACTCTCACAAATGTTTCTAAAACATATATCTAAAGTCTTCATTACACCAAAATGATCACTCCAATTATACGCAAACTCAATAAAACGCAAATGATACTCCCGCAAACGTTTATGCAACAAGTCAATATATGGCAAATGATACTCCCACAAATGTTCATGAAACACACCTAAATCTTTTCTTACATGAAAATGACGACTCCAATTATATGCAAACTCAATGAATGGCAAGCAATACTCCCACAAACGTTCATGCAACACGTTAATCAATGAAAAATGATACTTCCGCAAATGTTCATGCAACTCTTCAATGAATGGCAAATGATACTCTCATAAATGTTTACGCAACACATCACTTGATGGGAACCAAGGTGGGCCTATTCTTAAAGATCATTTGCAAATTCCAGATGGGCCAATTACAAGATCAAGGGCCAAGAAGATCAAGGAAGCAATGCACGAATTGGTGCAATTCACTTGAGATGAAGCTAGCAAGAGCCCAACACTCAAGATGGGCTTGAAGAAGGAGAACCAACTTTAATCCACTTGATTCAAACTGTGGAAGACATGACTTAGAGATAGGGCCTATTGTTATTGGAGACTTCCAATTTGCTTAAATGATTTATGTTATTAGTTTAGAATAAGTGGGCTTGAAGATGCCTGGACCACACGTCTTATTTTCAATGAACTAGGATTTTCAAGAAGGCCTTGTATTTTGGCCAAGGGCTTATTTGGAAAGTTACTTTTTAGGAATAAGGGTTTTAAGAGGTACTATAGTGTTACTGTAGCCGCGGGCACTGTAGCGAGACACTGTTCATCAGGGCATTTTGGGTAAAAAGGGGCTTTATTTTGGCTAGGGTTTTAATTAGGTTTAGTTTAAATACTCCTTGTAGCCTCATTGAAGGTTAGATAATATTGAATGTTATTTGTGAGTTGAGTTTTCTCCTCTTGTTCTTGATTGAACTCTTGAACTTATCAAAGGTAGATCACAACCTTTGTGGCGTTCCTCCTTTGTAATCTAGGTTCTTGAGACGGGTTCTTCAACGGGTCTAGATTTTGATATAATCTAGGTTCTTGAAACGAGTTCTCATAGGGTTTAGATTTTCCATCCATTGACTTGAATTTGACTTTCTTGGGGAGTTTTCAAATTGATTGTGGGTTCAAGGGATTTCATTCCCTCGGGTTCATATCATTTGGTATTCAGAGCAAGGTTTCCAATCAGGTCTGATTCTATCTTTTAATTTCTTGCATCCTTAAATTTAATTCTAGGGCTACATTATTCTAGAGTTGCCAAAAAAAAAAAAAAATTGCAGAAACGAAAAGTAGGCTGCCAAAATTCTAAGGGTTTTGGGTTTGGCTGAAATTTGCATCACCTAGGGTTTCAAAATTCTAGGGTTTAATGCATATCTGAGTTTGTCAATTGCTTGGAATGTCGTTCCATTGATTCTCTTTTATTTCGTTGTCAATTCTTGTGTGCTTCAATTCAATTGCTTGATTTTTACAATTGAGTATTTCTGTTTGTGATTGAATTAGAAAAAAAAAAAAAGAAAAGAAAAGAAATGAAAGCAAAAGAAAAGAAAAGAAAAGAAAGGATAGGAAAAGAAAAGAAGAGAAAATTCAAAAAAAAAAAAAAAAAAAAGAAGAAGAAGAAGAAGATAAGGAGAGGTAGCATATTTAAAGGTTGCTACATAGTTACAACAAAGACAAAGAAAAACATTTGTTGATTGAGTTTTATCGTCAAAGGGGCTGAATACATATTTGTAGTTGGTATCTTGTTCTATGATTACTCTTTCCCTCATATAAATTCCTTGAGTCCCGTGTCGTTTTATTCCTTTCTTGTTTCTTGTTTCTTGGATCTATATTACTGGTTGGAATAATACAAGGTTGTATTGTCTTTGATTTAGTTCAACTAGTTCTTAAAAAACATGAGCGGGAAAACTATTGAGGTAAAAGGCAAGAGAGTGTGAGACAATTATCAGGGAAAAGCCAATTAGGAGTGAAACACGAGTGGAATGCCATTATTCGAGCATAAACACGTAAGGGAGTGTGTGAGGTTTTTCCACTAACATTCATTTGTGCAGCACTTTACAATGTCTCATCGGAGTTGCTCTTCACCAAAGGGGATGGTAGATAACTCATCATTTGTGTTGCAATCCATGCAACAACAGTTTGAGCGGTTGAACTTGGTGTTAAGTGAAGTGAGGGATAGTTTGGGTCATCAAGAAGTGATAATTAGAAATTTACAAGGCAGGAGAGATAGGAGGAGGAGTGAACCTTGTATTGAACATAACTGTAAGAATGAATAGTATGGTGAGTCTCTTGCTGCCAGGCATGCTCTCAATATACAAATTAAGATGGATGATACAGAGAAGCAGAGCAGAACATTTTTCATACTAGATGCCACATCAACAAGAAGGTATGTAGTATGATCATTGATTTGCGGAGTTGTATTAATTTGGCTATCACTACTTTAGTTGAAAAATTGAATTTACCTACCTTAAAACACCCTAGACCATACATGTTGCAGTGGTCGAGTGATTGTGGGGAGGTTAGGGTCAATAAGCAAGTGCTAGTTACTTTTTCAATTGGAAAATACCAGGATATGGTCCTTTGTGATGTAGTGCCTATACATGCTGGTCATATTTGGTTGGGGAAGCCATGGGAGTATGATAGGAAGGTGATCCATGATGGGTTAAGGAACATGTACAATTTTGAAAAGGATGGAAAAACAATCAAACTGGCTCATTTAACTCCAACACAAGTCCATGGGGGCCATTTGAAACTGAAAAGTGAGGTTGCTCAAGAAAGAAAGAGTGAAAATGAGTGTGATCAAAAAAGAAAAAGTGAAAAGGAGATTGAGCTAAAAAGCAAGAGTGAAAGTGAGATTGAGAAAAAAAGAAATAGTGAGGCCGAAAATGAGAGAGAGAGTAAAATGAGAGAGAGAAAAGATGAGGGTGAGACTGAAACCTCAAGAGAAAGAGAGAATGAGTTGAAAAACAGTTGTCAGTTAAAGACTTCAAAACAAGATGAAGAAAAAGATAGTGATAGAAAAAGAGAGAGTGAAAAGCAAAAAGAGAGTGAAAGGGAAAAAGAGAGTGAAAAAAAAAAGAATGTGGAAGGAAAAGAGAGAGTGAAGAAAGTGATAGAAAAACAAAAAGAAAAATGAGTTTTTATGCTAAGCCGAGTCTTAATACTAACGAACTTGACGTATCTTTGCCTAGTGTTATTGTCTTTTTGTTGCAAGGATATGAGGTCATGTTTCCTAGAGGTGTGTTTAGTGGATTGCCACCTATTAGGGAGATAGAGTACTACATTGATTTTGTGCCAGGTGTGACAATTCCTAATCGACCTTTCTTTGAAGAACATAAGTCTTTTTCACACTTGAAGGGACAAGGTAAGTCGTTGACTATAATGCATGCTAAGTGGGAGGACTGTGTTGAGACTTTTCCTCATGTATTCAAAAACACACAAGGTATGGAAAATTTTGTGGTTGATGCTTTAGCAAGAAGGTACGTCTTTATCTTCATTTTAGATGCAAATTTGTTGAGACTTGAATATAATATGGAATTGCATGCTAATGATAATGACTTTGCTAGTGTGTATGGAACATGTGAAAAAGCATCGTTTGGTAAGTTCTATAAATTAGATTGGTTTAGAGAGAATAGATTTTGTGTGCCAACTAGTTTTATGCTTAAGTTGCTTGTGTGTGATAGAGATGGTGGTTTGTTGGGTAACTTTAGTGTAAGGAAGGCTTTCAATATGTTGCATGAACGTTTGTGGGAGTATCATTTGTCATTCATTAACGTGTTGCATGAACATTTGTGGAAGTATTACTTGTCATTCATTGAGTTTGCATATAATTGGAGTGGTGTAAGAAAAACTTTAGGTGTGTTTCATGAACGTTTGTGGGAGTATCATTTACCATTCATTGAATTGCTACGTGGACATTTGCGGGAGTATCATTTGCTCTTATTAGAGTGTTCATATAAAACATTGCATACTACTATTTCTTATCCTCTATTTGAGCTTATTTATGGTTTTAATCCACTTACTTCTTTACCTTTGATGGCTTTGCTTGTTGATGATAGGAGTAGCTTGGATGAATATTTTCAATTTCTTGAGAAAATTAATGGAAATACATATGAAGTAGATCTGTCAAGTAAGTATCATATTTTTACTATTTTCAATGTTACTAACATTTTTCCTTTTGATCCAGGTGGAGATTCGAGGTCGAATCCTTTTGGGCTTGAAGATGCCTGGACCACACGTCTTATTTTCAATGAACTAGGATTTTCAAGAAGGCCTTGTATTTTGGCCAAGGGCTTATTTGGAAAGTTACTTTTTAGGAATTAGGGTTTTAAGAGGTACTGTAGTGTTACTGTAGCCGCTGGCACTGTAGCGAGACACTACTCATCAGGGCATTTTGGGTAAAAAAGGGCTTTATTTTGGCTAGGGTTTTAATTAGGTTTAGTTTAAATACTCCTTGTAGCCTCATTTGAAGGTTAGACAATATTGAATGTTATTTGTGAGTTGTGTTTTCTCCTCTTGTTCTTGATTGAACTCTTGAACTTATCAAAAGTAAATCACAACTTTTATGGCGTTCCTCCTTTTTAATCTAGGTTCTTGAGACGGGTTCTTCAACGGGTCTAGATTTTGATATAATCTAGGTTATTGAAACGAGTTCTCATCGGGTTTAGATTTTCCATCCATTGACTTGAATTTGGCTTTCTTGGGGAGTTTTCAAATTGCTTGTGGGTTCAAGGGATTTCATTCCCGCGAGTTCATATCATCGCTAAATGACAAATGATACTTCCACAAACATTTATACAACACGTCATTGAATGACAAATGATATTCCCACAAAAATTCATGCAACACAACAAAAGTCTTCCTTACACCAAGGTTACTGAACAAACCACCATGTCTACCACACACAAGCAACTTACGCATAAACTAGTAGGCATACAAACTCTATTTTCTCTAAACAAGTACCAATCTAGTTTATAGAACTTACCAAATAATGCTTTCTCAAATGTTCCATACACACTTACAAGGTCATCATCATTAGCATCCAATTCCTTATCATATTCAAGTTTTAATAATTTGGCATCTAAAATGAAGATAAGGACATATCTTCTTGCTAATGTATCAACCACAAAATTTTTTATATCTTGTGTGTATTTGAGTACATGAGGAAAAATATCAAAACAGTCCTCCCACTTAGCATGCCATTCTAGTTAGCAACTTATCTTGTCCCTTCATATGTGTCAAGGACTCATGTTCTTGAAAGAAAGGTCGGTTATGAATTGTCGCACCTGACACAAAATCAACGTAGTGCTCTATCTCCCTAATAGGTGGCAATCTACTAAACAGATCGCTAGGAAACACGACCTTATATCCCTGCAACAAAGAGAGAACAATACTAGGCAAAGGTACGTCAAGTTCATTAGTACTAAGACTCGTCTTTGTATAAAAACTCACTTTTCTCATTTTTTTTTCTCACTTTCTTCATTTTCTCTTTTCTTTCCACACTCTTTTTCTTTTTCACTCTCTTTTTCCCTTTTACTCTCTTTTTGCTTTTCACTCTTTTTTTTTTTTTTTTTTTTTTTTTTTTTTAACTCTCTTTTCCTTCATCTTTTTTTGAACTCTCGAGCTGACAATTGTTTTTCAACTCATTCTCTCTTTCTCTTGAGGTCTCAGCCTCAAGCCTCATCTTTTTTCTCTCTCCTATTTCTTTTTAGCTCAGTCTCACTTTCACTCTTACTTTTTAGCTCAGTCTCACTTTCACTCTTGCTTTCTAGCTCAATCTCCTTTTCATTTTTTCTTTTTTGATCACTCTCACTTTCACTCTTTCTTTTTCGATCAATCTCATTTTCACTCTTTCTTTTTTGATCACTCTCACTCTCACTCTTTTTTTTATCACTCTCATTTTCGCTTTTTCTTTTTTGAGCAACCTCACTTTTGAGTTTCAATTGGTCCACATGGACCTCTGTTGGAGTTAAAGAAGCAAGTTTGATTGTTTTTTCATCCTTTTCAAAACTATACATGTTCCTTACCCCATCATGAATCACCTTCCTATCATAATGTCACGGTGTTTCCCCAACAAAATATGGCTAGCATGCATAGACACTACATGACAAAGGACCATATCCTGCTATTTCCGAATTGAAAAAGAAACAAGCACTTGCTTATTTACTCTAACCTCCCGACAATCACTCAACCACTGCAACATCTATGGTCTAGGATGTTTCAAGGTAGGTAAAATTCTCTTACAGTTACCCCACCAACTTCGATGGAAATTCATTCTTGTTTTAGTTTTCTTGTTCTTATTTTCCTGTAGTCGCGCTCTTTGAGGTCCTCTACCTTTGAAATGGGTGGGTATTACTCTTCTCGGCTTTGCTACGTGTCGGGCTCTTGGCTCTTGGTTATACTTTGATGGCTTTTTTTGTCATTTCACGGTGTTAGGCGATGGTTCCTCTCCTAACTTTATCAACACATTTTCTAATGGTTGGATTTGGCACTTGATTGTGTCTGTCCAGTTCCCCTAGCATTGATGGTGTTGGGTGGCTCTTTCTCCCCACGTCGCATCGCATAGTCCTCGCCGCTGGATTCGTGCTTATCTTGCTAACTTCATGAGGCGCGTGTGTTCCCATGATTTGGGATGCTAAACCTCGCTGGGGACTCCACCCCATCGTCGTATGGAGCCTACTTTGCCTTCTCATTCTTTCTTAGAGTCCTTCATGCTTCCTTTCCTTCTTTTCAAATCTTCCCTCTGTGTATCTTGCCTCCCTTTCTTATCTCTTTCCATTCACATGACTTCCAAGAACCCTTCACGCCCTGCTCCTAAAGGCCCCATGCATGCCAAGCCTTCTGGTTCCTCATAGACTCCTCAGGGGCCTAGACCCTCCTAAGGTCCGTACTATGTCACCATGATTCGATTGGTTCACCAGGCGGTCGGTGATGACTCTTGTTGAGTTGGAGTCGTTGAAGTCGAACTTCAAGGTGCCTAGCATTGTTGAGTTTGAGGTGTTGTCCCCCAACGAAGGAGTCATAGATTCTGAAGGGTACACCTCGAAGGTGGCTTTGTACCCTAGCATGTTTTCCAGCTGCCTTTCTGCCATCTAGTTTGGATGTGTTGGATTACCTGCGTTTGGCACCTGCTCAACCCCACCCAAATGCATGGAGGATCTTGGTGTCATGTATAGTCATTCTCCGGTCTATGTAGCTTCCGGTCTATCCAAGTGCTGGCTCGTTTAGAGCAACAATAAAACATGGTGAAGGGATGGAGTTGGCGCTTCTTTTTCCTATCTGGTAGAGGGTGGGAGTTCTCGATCGGGCAGGTCAACCGGCGTGACTACCTCGTTCGCCCCATCTGGGGGGTTTTTGGCAAGGACAAGATCTTCAGACCCATGACGACTCCTGAGCAAGTCAATCTGTATTTTGATTACGATTTGGAAGCTATATTTTACTTTTCACAAGATTCCATGATCGTGGAGCAGATGAAATGCCTTCATCCTCAACATCGTCTAAGAAGTCTACGACCGCTTATGGAAGAGGTAGTAGTTCGGTATTTCTTCTTATGAGTGTTTTGATTAATGGTTGTGGTGCCGATTTCAAGGACAAAATCTTTTTCTAAGGAGGGGTGGATGTGATGACTCGAGTTTTGTCTAGGCTTGGCCCTTAGAATTCGTCTACATTGCCATGGCATTTTAGGAGCCTTAGTTACTTTGGAAGGCCTTAGAACCTTGGATGTGGTAACTTGAGCCCAATAGGAGAGTGGCCCTAGTTTACTTTGAAATTTCAGCCCTATTTAGAAGCCTAGGTCCAATGGTTTAGGGCCATGATCCAATTCTAGGTCACTAGTGCCAAGTGTCATGAGAATGTTATACCTTGAATCTAGTCTTTTTAGTGGGTTAAGGGGGAAAGAGAGGTGCAGGAAGGCACCAAGATTGGCTTGCACGCCTAGCCCATTGCTTTAGCCCAAAATTCGAGTTTCAGGGTAGATTTCTTGGAAAAGGAAGCCTAGGAAAGTGAAATTGAGCTTTTCTAGAAGTTTTGCATAGGAAACTGAAGGGAGGCATATTGGATTTCGAATTTTGCTAGCTTTTGCCATGTGTCAAGCATGCACTAAGTTTCGGCTAGCACACTTGTCACTTAGTGTATTTTAGACCAATGGTATATGAAAGGTCTTCTAGGGAAGGAGTATTTGGAAGATTAAGCAACATCTTGGGAAAAGAAAATTGAGAGGACGGCTAGGGCTATGGCGGATATGAACCTGCGGGAATGAAATCCCTTGAACCCGCAACCAATTTGAAAACTCCCCAAGAGAGTCAAATTCAAGTCAATGGATGGAAAACCTAGACCCAATGAGAACGTGTGACAAGAACCTAGATTATATCAAAATCTAGACCCGTTGACGAACCCGTCTCAAGAACCTAGATTACAAAGGAGGAACGCCACAAAGGTTGTGATTTACCTTTGATAAATTCAAGAGTTCAATAAAAAATAAGAGGAGAAAACTCAACTCACAAATAACATTCAATATTGTCTAACCTTCAAATGAAGCTACAAGGAGTATTTAAATTAAACCTAATTAAAACCCTAGCCAAAATAAAGCCTCTTTTACCCAAAATGCCCCTGATGAATAGTGTCTAGTCTACAGTACATGCAGCTACGGTAACGATACAGTACCTCTTGAAACCCTAGTTCCTAAAAAGTAACTTTTCAAATAAGCCCTTGGCCAAAATACAAGACCTTCCCGAAAATCCTAGTTCATTAAAAATAAGACGTGTGGGCCAAGCATCTTCAAGCCCACTTATTCTAAACTAATAAAAATAAATCGTTTAACCAAATTGGAAGCCTCTAATAACAATAGGCCCTATCTCTAAGTCATGTCTTCCACAGCTTGAATCAAGTAGATCAAAACTGGTTCTCCATCTTTCAAGCCCATCTCGATTATTGGGCTCTTGCTAGCTTCATCCCAAGAGGATTGCCCGAATCCGTGCATTGCTTCCTTGATCTTCTTGGCCTTTGATCTTGTAATTAACCCATTTGGAACTTGCAAATGATCTTTAAGAGGAGGCCCACCTTGGTTCCCATCATTCCCCCTCTCCTCAAAAGAATTCGACCTCGAATCTTCACCTACATCAAAAGGAGAAAGATCAGAAACATTGAAAGTAGCAGAAACATTATACTCACCTGGAAGATCCACTTTATATGCATTGTCATTAATTTTCTCAAGAATTTGGAAAGCTCCATCTCTTCGATGATGCAACTTAGTCCTTCTTTGGGCTTGAAATCTTTCTTTGCGCATGTGAAACCCAATCTCCCGGTTCAAAGATGACACGCCTTTTGCCTTTATTGGCTTGGGAAGCAACTCTTTCATTCTTTTGGGCAATTTGAAGCTGTACCCTCTCATGAAGTGACTTTACCAACTCCGCCTTCTTTTTTCCATCCAAGCTACCCCTACCATCAACAGGTAAAGACATCAAATCCAAAGGAGTAAGTGGATTAAATCCATAAACAATTTCAAAAGGAGAATATGAAGTAGTAGTATGCATGGTCCTATTATATGCAAACTCCATAAATGGCAAACAATCCTCCCAAGTTTTTAAATTGTTCTGAACAACAGTGCATAAAAGCTGAGTTAAAGTCCTATTAACTACTTCAGTCTGACCATCAGTTTGTGGATGACAAAGTAGTGGAAAATAAGAGCTTAGTACCCAATTTCCCCCACAACACCTTCCAAAAGTAGCGAAGGAATTTAACATCCTTATCAGAAACAATACTCCTAGGTACACCATGGAGTCGCACTATCTCCCTAAAAAACAAGTCAGCTATGTTTGTGGCATCATCTGTTTTATGGCATGGAATGAAATGTGCCATCTTACTAAATCTATCCACAACCACAAAAATAGAATCTCTACCCCTTTTTGTCCTAGGCAGACCCAAAACAAAGTCCATAGATATGTTTACCCATGGCTCACTAGGAACGGGTAAGGGTGTATACAACCCATGTGGCAAAACCTTAGATTTGGCCTTTCTACATATAATGCACCTTCCACAAATACGATTAACATCTCTCTTCATCTTAGGCCAAAAGAAATGTTCCTGCAAAATGTCTAAAGTATTCTTGACACCAAAGTGTCCCTCCCATTAATCGCCCCACTATGTGCCTCACGCACCAATAACTCACGCATAGAACAACTTGGCACACAAAGTTTACTTTCCTTAAATAAATAACCATCATGCTTGTAAAACTTACCAAATGCCGCCTTATGACATGCCATATACACATCAAAAAAGTCAGCGTCATCGGCATACATTTCTTTCACATATTCAAACCCAAGCATTTTAGCACTTATAGAAGTAAGAAGTACATACCTCCGGGATAGAGCATCAGCAATAATGTTCTCCTTACCTTGCTTGTAACGGATGACATAGGGAAAGGTCTCAATGTATTCCATCCACCTTACTTGAGAGACTTCAATGATTCATGATCGGTGTGGATCATAAATTCCCTTGGCCATAGGTAGTGCTGCCAAGTCTCTCTAATGCACAAACAGGAGCATAAAGCTCTTTGTCATAAGTAGGGTACTTCAGGGATGCCCCACTTAGCTTTTCATTGAAGAAGGCTATGAGCCGCCTATCCTGCGTCAAAATGGCTTCAATCTCTATTCCTGAGGCATCACATTCAATCTCAAAAGCTTTGTTAAAATCAGGATGCTAACACAGGTGCAGAGCACAACCTTTCTTTAATAGTGGCCCCCCAATGAAACCCAACATTCTTTTTAATTACCTCAGTGGGTGGTGTAGCAATAGTGCTAAAGTCTTTAACAAAACGCCGATAAAAGCTAGCTAAGTCATGAAAGCTTCTTACCTCAGAGATGCTTTTTGGCGTTGACCACTCCTTGATGGTCCTCATAGACCTGGCTTGGAGTTAACGGAGCAAGGTTGATTGTTTTGCTGATGGGAACCAAGGTGGGCCTAGTCTTAAAGATCATTTGCAAATTGTAGATGGGCCAATTACAAGATCAAGGACCAAGAAGATCAAGGAAGCAATGCACGGATTGGTGCAATCCACTTGGGATGAAGCTAGTAAGAGCCCAACACTCAAGATGGGCTTGAAAGAAGGAGAACCAGCTTTGATCCACTTGATTCAAGCTGTGGAAGACATGGCTTAGAGATAGGGCCTATTGTTATTTGAGACTTCAAATTTGGTTAAATGATTTATTTTATTAGTTTAGAATAAGTGGGCTTGAAGATGCCTGACCCACACGTCTTATTTTCAATGAACTAGGGTTTTCAAGAAGGCCTTGTATTTTGGCCAAGGGCTTATTTGGAAAGTTACTTTTTAGGAATTAGGGTTTTAAGAGGCACTGTAGCGTTACTGTAGCCGTACTGTAGCCGCGGGTACTGTAGCACGACACTGTTCATCATGGGCATTTTGGGTAAAAAGGGGCTTTATTTTGGCTAGGGTTTTAATTAGGTTTAGTTTAAATACTCCTTGTAGCCTCATTTGAAGGCGTAGACAATATTGAATTTTATTTGTGAGTTGAGTTTTCTCCTCTTGTTCTTGATTGAACTCTTGAACTTATCAAAGGTAAATCACAACCTTTGTGGCGTTCCTCCTTTGTAATCTGGGTTCTTGAGACGGGTTCTTCAACGGGTCTAGATTTTAATATAATCTAGGTTCTTGAAACGGGTTCTCATCGGGTCTAGATTCTCCATCCTTGACTTGATTTTTGGCTTTCTTGGGGAGTTTTCAAATTGATTGTGGGTTCAAGGGAATTCATTCCCGCGGGTTCATATCATTTGGTATCAGAGCCAGGTTTCCAATCAGGTCTTATTCTATCTTTTATTTCTTGCATATTTAATTCTAGGGCTTCATTGTTCTAGGATTGATTACAAAAAAAAAAAAAAATAGTGGTGGTTAGCAGACTTCTTCACTATTGTTAGGGTTGCTGAAAATCATTGTTCTAGGGTTTGTGTTGGCTGAAATCTCTTGTTCTAGGGGCTGCCGTATATCACTTGCCCAAGGGTTTCTGAGTTATTGTTAGGGTTTTCTCAACTGCTTATTCTTGTTTGTGATCAAATCAGTTGGTGAAAGGAAAAGAAAAGAAAAGAAAAGAAAAGAAAAGAAAAGAAAGGAAAAAAAAAAAAAAAAATTCGAGGATTTTTTTCTTGAGCCTTATCATCAAAGGGGGTGATTCTAGTTGGTATCTTGTCTTATTGTTAACTGTTTCATTCGTATAATTTCCTTGATTCACGTGCCATTTTTTTTCATTCCTTCCGTGTTTTTCTTGTTCTTGTTTCTTGGACCTAATTACTAGTTGGGATAAAACAAAGTTGTTTTGTCTTGATTGAGTCAATTAGTTCTTAAAGAACTGGAGTGGGAAAACTCTTGAGGTAAAAGGCAAGAGAGTGTGAGACTATTATCGAAAAAAGCCAATTAAGAGTGAAACACGAGTGGAGTGTCATTATTCGAGTGTAAACACGTGAGGGAGTGTGTGAGGTTTATTTTTTTTTTTTTCCCACTAACATTCTTTTGTGTAGTGCCTGATAATGTCTCATTGGAGTAGCGCATCACCAAGGGGAAGAGCAGATAACTCATCCTTTGTGTTGCAAGCCATGCAACAACAGTTTGAGCGGTTGAACTTGGTGTTGGGTGAAGTGAGGGATAGGATGGATCATCAAGAAGCAGCGATTAGAAATCTACAAGGTGGGAGGGACAGGAGGCGACGTGAGCATAGAGTTGAAAATCAGTATGAGAATGAAGGAGATGGTGAGGATGAGGAAGACTTAGCATCTGACGTTGGGTCGGGTAGAAATAGAAGAGTTAGGCATGAAAGAGGATTTGAGGGGAATCTAAGGGGTCGGGATGGTGTAGATGGGAGACCTTGGTAGCATCAAAATGAAAATACCACCTTTCCAAGGTAGAACTGACCCTGAGGTTTATCTAGAGTGGGAGAAAAAAATAGAGTTGGTGTTTGATTGCCATAATTACTCTGAGGAGAAGAAAGTGAAGTTGGCGGTAATTGAATTCACTGATTATGCTATTATTTGGTGGGATCAATTAGTGACCAATAGGAGGAGGAATTATGAGAGGCCTATAGAGACATGGGGAGAGTTGAAAGCTCTCATGAGGCGGAGATTTGTTCCTAGCCATTACTATAGAGACCTTTACCAGAAATTACAAAATCTTACATAGGGGTCTAGGAGTGTAGAGGATTACCATAAGGAGATGGAGGTGGCGATGATTCGGGCTAATGTAGAGGAGGACCGAGAGGCCACCATGGCTAGATTTTTGAGTGGGTTAAATAGGGACATAGCCAATGTAATTGAATTACAACATTATGTGGAGATAGAGGACATGGTGCACATGGCTATGAAGGTGGAGAGACAATTAAAGAGAAAAGGGACAGCAAGGTACACTTCGGTTTCTAGCACTACTTGGAAATCAAAATGGGATAGGAATGATCCAGGTGAAGCAAAGAGAAAGACCGAACAACCTAAGGGAAAAGATGAGGGAACTAGCAACAAACCCAAGGTAGAATCCCAACCTTCACGGAATAGAGATATCAAATGTTTTAAGTGTTTGGGTTCAGGGCACATTGCTTCTCAATGTCCAAATAGGAGGGTGATGATTATGCGTGACAATGGAGAGGTGATGACTGAGAGTGAGGATGATAGTGATGAGGTGCCCGAGTTGGATGATGCTAGTGATGATGATGGAGTGGTATACCCTGTGACAGGTGAGTCTCTTGTTGCCAGGCGTGCTCTTAATGCACACATTAAGGTGGATGATGCAGAGCAACAGAGAGAGAACATTTTCTGATATGAACCCGCGGGAATGAATTCCCTTGAACCCACAATCAATTTGAAAACTCCCCAAGAAAGCCAAAAATCAAGTCAAGGATGGAGAATCTAGACCCGATGAGAACCCGTTTCAAGAACCTAGATTATATTAAAATCTAGACCCGTTGAAGAACCCGTCTCAAGAACCCAGATTACAAAGGAGGAACGCCACAAAGGTTGTGATTTACCTTTGATAAGTTCAAGAGTTCAATCAAGAACAAGAGGAGAAAACTCAATTCACAAATAAAATTCAATATTGTCTAATCTCTCAAATGAGGCTACAAAGAGTTTTTAAACCCAAACCTAATCAAAACCCTAGCCAAAATAAAGCCCCTTTTTCCCAAAATTACCCTTGATGAACAGTACGGCTACAGTACCCGCGGCTACAGTAACCCCAACAATAAATTGATGAAACCCTAGTTCCTAAAATGTAACTTTCCAAATAAGCCCTTGGCCAAAATACAAGGCCTTCCCAAAAACATAGTTCATAAGAAATAAGACATGTGAGCCAAGCATTTTCAATCCCACTTATTCTAAACTAGTAAAATAAATCATTTAACCAAATTAGAAGCCTCCAATAACAATAGGCCGTATCTCTAAATCATGTCTTCCTCAGCCTGAATAAAGTGGATCAAAGCTGGTTCTTCTTCTTTAAGACCCATCTTCAGTGTTGGGCTCTTGCTGGCTTCATCCCAAGTGGATTGCACCAATCCTTGCATTGCTTCCTTGATCTTCTTGGCCCTTGATCTTGTAATTGGCCCATCTGGAACTTGCAAAGGATCTTTAAGAGTAGGCCCACCTTGGTTCCTATCATTTTCCATACTAGATGCCATGTCAACAATAAGGTATGTAGTATGATCATTGATGGAGGGAGTTGTACTAATGTGGCTAGCACTACTTTGGTTGAGAAATTGAATTTACCAACCTTAAAACACTCTAGACCATACAAATTGCAGTGGTTGAATGATTGTGGAGAGGTTAGGGTGGATAAACAAGTGTTAGTTACTTTTTCTATTGGGAAGTATCAGGATGAGGTGCTTTGTGATGTTGTGCCTATGCATGCGGGCCATATTTTGTTGGGGAGGCCATGGCAGTATGATAGGAGGGTGACACATGATGGGTTCAAGAACATGTACAGTTTTGAAAAGGAGGGCAAAACAATTAAGCTTGCTCCTTTAACTCCAAGCCAGGTCTATGAGGACCAATTGAAATTGAGAAGTGAGGTTGCTCAAAAAAGAAAAAGTGAAAATGAGAGTGATCAGAAGAGAAAGAGTGAAAAAGAGATTGAGCAAAAAAGAAAGAGTGAGAGTGAAAAAGAGCATAAAAGAAAGAGTGAAAAAGAAAGTAAAGAGGTGGCTAAGAGTAAAGAAAAAAGAGTAGAGCCACTAGAGAAAAAAGAAAGAGAGTCCTCTGAGAGAAAAGGAAAGGCAAAAGTGAGTTTCTATGCAAGAGAGAGTGAGGTTAAGAGGGCTTTCTTCGCAGATCGCCCTATGATTTTTCTTGTCTATAAAGAGTCTTATCTTACTCTTGATGAAACTAACCAGTTTCTTCCTAGTTTGGCTGTTTCATTGTTGCAGGAGTTCGAGGATGTATTCCCGGATGAGATGCCAAATGAGTTGCCACCCATTAGAGGCATTGAGCATCAGATTGATTTTGTGCCCGGGGCTGCTATTCCAAACCGACCAGCCTATAGGAGTAATCCAGAGGAGACAAAGGAGCTTCAGAGGCAAGTTGAGGATTTGATGAGCCGGGGGTACGTGAGGGAGAGCATGAGCCCTTGTGCTATACCAGTGCTACTGGTGCCAAAGAAGGATGGGACGTGGAGGATGTGCATTGATTGCAGGGCGGTCAACAATATCACGGTAAAGTATCGCCATCCCATTCCTAGATTGGATGATATGCTTGATGAATTGCATGGCTCATGCATTTTCAGTAAAATTGATCTTAAAAGTGGGTACCATCAAATTAGAATGAAAGAGGGTGATGAATGGAAAACTGCTTTTAAGACTAAATATGGGCTTTATGAATGGTTGGTTATGCCATTTGGACTTACAAATGCGCCCAGTACTTTCATGAGATTAATGAACCATGTCCTACGTGCATTCATAGGCAAGTTTGTGGTTGTGTACTTTGATGATATCTTAGTGTACAGCAAGAACTTGAATGAACATATTGACCATTTGAGATATGTGTTTGATGTGTTGAGATGTGAAAAGTTGTATGCTAATTTCAAGAAATGTGCCTTTTGCATGGAAAAAGTTATTTTTCTTGGTTATGTTGTTAGTACGAAGGGTATTGAGGTGGATGAAGAGAAAGTCAAGGCCATCAAGGAGTGGCCAACGCCAAAAAGCATCACTGAGGTAAGAAGCTTTCATGGCTTAGCAAGCTTTTATCGGCATTTTGTTAAAGACTTCAGCACCATTACTGCACCACTCACTGAGGTAATTAAAAAGAATGTTGGGTTTCATTGGGGGGCTAATCAAGAGAATGCTTTTGCCACTATTAAAGAAAGGTTGTGCTCTGCACCTGTGTTAGCATTACCTGATTTTAACAAAGCTTTTGAGATTGAATGTGATGCCTCAGGAATTGGGATTGGAGCCGTTTTGATGCAAGATAGGCGTCCCATAGCCTTCTTCAGTGAAAAGTTAAGTGGGGCATCCCTGAACTACCCTACTTATGACAAAGAGCTTTACGCTCTTGTTCGTGCATTAGAGACTTGGCAGCATTACCTATGGCCAAGGGAATTTGTGATCCACACCGATCATGAATCATTGAAGCATCTCAAGGGTCAAGGTAAGTTGAATAAAAGGCATGCTAGATGGATGGAATACATTGAGACATTTCCCTATGTCATCCGTTACAAGCAAGGTAAGGAGAACATTGTTGCTGATGGTCTATCCCGGAGGTATGTACTTCTTACTTCTATGAGTGCTAAAATGCTTGGGTTTGAATATGTGAAAGACATGTATGCCGATGACGCTGATTTTTCTAATGTGTATGTGGCATGTGATAAGGCGGCATTTGGTAAGTTTTACAAGCATGATGGTTATTTGTTTAAAGAAAGCAAACTTTGTCTGCCAAATTGTTCTATGCGTGAGTTATTGGTGCGTGAGGCACATGGTGGGGGATTAATGGGACACTTTGGTGTCAAGAAAACTTTAGACATTTTGCATGAACATTTCTTTTGGCCTAAGATGAAGAGAGATGTTAACCGTATTTGTGGAAGGTGCATTACATGTAGAAAGGCCAAATCTAAGGTTTTGCCACATGGGTTGTATACACCCTTACCCGTTCCTAGTGAGCCATGGGTAGACATATCTATGGACTTTGTTTTGGGGCTGCCTAGGACCAAAAGGGGTAGAGATTCTATTTTTGTGGTTGTGGATAGATTCAGTAAGATGGCACATTTCATTCCATGCCATAAAACAGATGATGCAACCAACATAGCTGACTTGTTTTTCCGGGAGATAGTGCGACTCCATGGTGTACCTAAGAGTATTGTTTCTGATAGGGATGTTAAATTCCTTAGCTACTTTTGGAAGGTGTTGTGGGGGAAATTGGGTACTAAGCTCTTATTTTCCACTACTTGTCATCCGCAGACTGATGGTCAGACTGAAGTAGTTAATAGGACTTTAACTCAACTTTTACGCACTGTTGTTCATAAGAATTTAAAAACCTGGGAGGATTGTTTGCCATTTATAGAGTTTGCATATAATAGGACGATGCATACTACTACTTCATACTCTCCTTTCGAAATTGTTTATGGATTTAATCCACTTACTCCTTTGGATTTGATGCCTTTACCTGTTGATGACAGGAGTAGTTTGGATGGACAAAAGAAGGCGGAGTTAGTGAAGTCACTTCATGAGAGGGTACGGCTTCAAATTGCCCAAAAGAATGAAAGGGTTGCGTCCCAAGCCAATAAAGGACGAAGGCGTGTCATCTTTGAACCAGGAGATTGGGTTTGGGTTCACATGCGCAAAGAAAGATTCCCAGCCCATAGAAGGACTAAGTTACATCCTCGAGGAGATGGACCTTTCCAAATTCTTGAGAAAATTAATGACAATGCATATAAAGTGGATCTTCCAGGTGAGTATAAAGTTTCTGCAACTTTCAATGTTTCTGATCTTTCTCCTTTTGATGTAGGTGAAGATTCGAGGTCGAATCCTTTTGAGGAGAGGGGGAATGATAGGAACCAAGGTGGGCCTACTCTTAAAGATCCTTTGCAAGTTCCAGATGGGCCAATTACAAGATCAAGGGCCAAGAAGATCAAGGAAGCAATGCAAGGATTGGTGCAATCCACTTGGGATGAAGCCAGCAAGAGCCCAACACTGAAGATGGGTCTGAAAGAAGAAGAACCAGCTTTGATCCACTTTATTCATGCTGAGGAAGACATGACTTAGAGATACGGCCTATTGTTATTGGAGGCTTCTAATTTGGTTAAATGATTTATTTTACTAGTTTAGAATAAGTGGAATTGAAAATGCTTGGCTCACATGTCTTATTTCTCATGAACTATGTTTTTGGGAAGGCCTTGTATTTTGGCCAAGGGCTTATTTGGAAAGTTACATTTTAGGAATTAGGGTTTCATCAATTTATTGTTGGGGTTACTGTAGCCGCGGGTACTGTAGCCGGTACTGTTCATCAAGGGTAATTTTGGGAAAAAGGAGCTTTATTTCGGCTAGGGTTTTGATTAGGTTTGGGTTTAAAAACTCTTTGTAGCCTCATTTGAGAGATTAGACAATATTGAATTTTATTTGTGAGTTGAGTTTTCTCCTCTTGTTCTTGATTGAACTCTTGAACTTATCAAAGGTAAATCACAACCTTTGTGGCGTTCCTCCTTTGTAATCTGGGTTCTTGAGACGGGTTCTTCATCGGGTCTAGATTTTAATATAATCTAGGTTCTTGAAACGGGTTCTCTTCGGGTCTAGATTCTCCATCCTTGACTTGATTTTTGGCTTTCTTGGGAGTTTTCAAATTGATTGTGGGTTCAAGGGAATTCATTCCCACGGGTTCATATCACATCTAGAATTTACAAATGATCTTTAAGACTAGGCCCACCTTGGTTCCCATCATTCCCCCTCTCCTCAAAAGGATTCGACCTCGAATCTCCACCTGGATCAAAAGGAAAAATGTTCGTAACATTGAAAATAGCAAAAACATTAAACTTACTTGAAAGATCTACTTCATGTGTATTTTCATGAATTTTCTCAAGAAATTGAAAATGTTCATCCAAGCTACTCATATCATCAACAAGCAAAGCCATCAGAGGTAAAGGAGTAAGTGGATTAAAACTATAAACAACCTCAAAAGGAGAATAAGAAAGTAGTATGCAAGGTTTTATATGCACACTCTAATAAGGGCAAATGATACTCCCGCAAATGTCCATGTAGCAATTCAATGAATGGCAAATGATACTCCCACAAACGTTCATGAAACACACCTGAAGTTTTTCTTACACCACTCCAATTATATGCAAACTCAATGAATGGCAAATAATACTTCCACAAATGTTCATGCAACACGTTAATGAATGACAAATGATACTTCCACAAACGTTCATGCAATACATAAGTGAATGGAAAATGATACTCCCACAAACGTTCATGCAACATATTGAAAGTCTTCCTTACACCAAAGTTACCCAACAAACCACCATGTCTATCACACACAAGCAACTTAAGCATAAAACTAGTTGGCACACAAAATCTATTCTCTCTAAACAAGTACCAATCTAATTTATAGAACTTACCAAACGATGCTTTTTCACATGTTCCATACACACTAGCAAAGTCATCATCATTAGCATGCAATTCCTTATTATATTCAACTCTCAACAATTTTGCATCTAAAATGAAGATAAGGACGTACCTTCTTGCTAAAGCATCAACCACAAAATTTTCCATACCTTGTGTGTATTTGAATACATGAGAAAAAGTCTCAACACAGTCCTCTCGCTTACCATGCATTATAGTCAACGACTTACCTTGTCCCTTCAAGTGTGAAAAAGACTCATGTTCTTCAAAGGAAGGTTGGTTAGGAATTGTCGCACCTGGCACAAAATCAATGTAGTACTCTATCTCCCTAATATGTGGCAATCCACTAAACACACCTCTAGGAAACAAGACCTCATATCCCTGCAACAAAAAGACAATAACACTAGGCAAAGACACGTCAAGTTCGTTAGTATTAAGACTCGCCTTAGCATAAAAACTCACATTTCTTTTTGTTTTTCTCTCACTTTCTTCACTCTCTCTTTTCTTTCGACAATTCTTTTCTTTTTCACTCTCTTTTTGCTTTTCACTCTCTTTTTTTCTGTCACTCTCCTTTCCTTCATCTCTTTTTGAACTCTCGACCTGACAACTGTTTTTCAACTCATTCTCTCTTTCTCTTGAGGTTTCAACCTCACCCTCATCTTTTATCTCTCTCATCTTACTCTCTCTCTCGTTTTCGGCCTCACCATTTCTTTTTTTCTCAATCTCACTTTCACTCTTGCTTTTTAGCTCAATCTCATTTTCACTTTTTCTTTTTTGATCACACTCATTTTCACTCTTTCTTTTTTGAGTAACCTCATTTTTCAGTTTCAAATGGTCCCCATGGACTTGTGTTGGAGTTAAAGGAGCAAGTTTGATTATATTTCCATCCTTTTCAAAACTGTACATGTTCCTTAACCCATCATGGATCACCTTTCTATCATACTCCCATGGCTTCCCCAACAAAATATGACCAGCATGCATAGGCACTACATCACAAAGGACCATATCCTGGTATTTTCCAATTGAAAAAGTAACCAGCACTTGCTTATTGACCCTAACCTCCCCACAATCACTTGACCACTGCAACATGTATGGTCTAGGGTGTTTTAAGGTAGGCAAATTCAATTTCTCAACTAAAGTAGTGCTAGCCAAATTAATACAACTCCGCAAATCAATGATCATACTACATACCTTGTTGTTGATGTGGCATCTAGTATGAAAAATGTTCTCGCTCTGCTTCTCTGTATCATCCATCTTAATTTGTATATTGAGAGCATGCCTGGCAACAAGAGACTCACCATACTCTTCATTCTTACAGTTATGTTCAATACAAGGTTCACTCCTCCTCCTATCTCTCCTGCCTTGTAAATTTCTAATTACCACTTCTTGATGATCCATCCTATCCCTCACTTCACCTAACACCAAGTTCAACCGCTCAAACTGTTGTTGCATGGATTGCAACACAAATGATGAGTTATCAACCATCCCCTTTGGTGAAGAGCCACTCCGATGAGACATTGTAAAGTGCTGCACAAATGAATGTTAGTGGAAAAACCTCACACACTCCCTTACGTGTTTACGCTCGAATAATGGCATTCCACTCGTGTTTCACTCCTAATTGGCTTTTCCCCGGTAATAGTCTCACACTCTCTTGCCTTTTACCTCAATAGTTTTCCCACTCCAGTTCTTTAAGAACTAATTGACTCAATCAAGACAAAGCAACTTTGTTTTATCCCAACTAGTAATTAGGTCCAAGAAACAAGAACAAGAGAAACACGGAAGGAAAGAAAAAAAATGGCACGTGAATCAAGGAAATTATACGAATGAAACAGTTAACAATAAGACAAGATACCAACTAGAATCACCCCCTTTGATGATAAGGCTCAAGAAAAAAATCCTCGAATTTTTTTTTTTTTTTTTTTTTTCCTTTCTTTTCTTTTCTTTTCTTTTCTTTTCTTTTCCTTTCACCAACTGATTTGATCACAAACAAGAATAAGCAGTTGAGAAAACCCTAACAATAACTCAGAAACCCTTGGGCAAGTGATATACGGCAGCCCCTAGAACAAGAGATTTCAGCCAACACAAACCCTAGAACAATGATTTTCAGCAACCCTAACAATAGTGAAGAAGTCTGCTAACCACCACTATTTTTTTTTTTTTTTTGTAATCAATCCTAGAACAATGAAGCCCTAGAATTAAATATGCAAGAAATAAAAGATAGAATAAGACCTGATTGGAAACCTGGCTCTGATACCAAATGATATGAACCCGCGGGAATGAATTCCCTTGAACCAACAATCAATTTGAAAACTCCCCAAGAAAGCCAAAAATCAAGTCAAGGATGGAGAATCTAGACCCGATGAGAACCCGTTTCAAGAACCTAGATTATATTAAAATCTAGACCTGTTGAAGAACCCGTCTCAAGAACCCAGATTACAAAGGAGGAACGCCACAAAGGTTGTGATTTACCTTTGATAAGTTCAAGAGTTCAATCAAGAACAAGAGGAGAAAACTCAACTCACAAATAAAATTCAATATTGTCTGATCTTCAAATGAGGCTACAAGGAGTATTTAAACTAAACCTAATTAAAACCCTAGCCAAAATAAAGCCCCCTTTTACCCAAAATGCCCCGGATGAACAGTGTCACGCTACAGTACGGCTACAGTAACGCTACAGTACCTCTTAAAACCCTAATTCCTAAAAGTAACTTTCCAAGTAAGCCCTTGGCCAAAATACAAGGCCTTCTTGAAAACTCTAGTTCATTGAAAATAAGACGTGTGGGCCAGACATCTTCAATCCCACTTATTCTAAACTAATAAAATAAATCATTTAACCAAATTTGAAGTCTCAAATAACAATAGGCCCTATCACTAAGCCATGTCTTCCACAGCTTGAATCCAGTGGATCAAAGCTGGTTCTCCTTCTTTCAAGCCCATCTTGAGTGTTGGGCTCTTGCTAGCTTCATCCCAAGTGGATTGCACCAATCCGTGCATTGCTTCCTTGATCTTCTTGTTCCTTGATCTTGTAATTGACCCATCTAGAATTTACAAATGATCTTTAAGACTAGGCCCACCTTGGTTCCCATCACAGCTTGAATCAAGTGGATCAAAACCGGTTCTCCTTCTTGAGTGTTGGGCTCTTGCTAGCTTCATGCCAAGTGGATTGCACCAATCCGTGCATTGCCTCATTGATATTCTTGGCCCTTGATCTTGTAATTGGACCATCTGGAACTTGCAAATGATCTTTAAGAGTAGGCCCACCTTGGTTCCCATCACTGTCTTTTGGGCAGGCTTTATTAAAGTTGGTGAAGTCGACACACATTCTCCATTTGACGCTTTGGTTTTTCACCAACACTACGTTGGACAGCCAGTTCGGGTAATGTGCCTCCCGTATGAAGCCTGCCGTGAGCAATCAGTCAACCTCAGAGGCGATGGCGGCGTTCTTCTCGAAATTGAAGTTTCAACATTTTTTACTTATCCCCCTTGGCTTCTGGGTCCACGTTCTAGTGGTGTTACATAATCTTTGGGTCGATCCCAAGCATTTCTCCTGATTCCAGGCAAAGACATCTTCGTGTTTCGTCAAGAGTTGCTGCATGGCGTGCCTCATTCTGGGCACCATTCCACTCGCAATCTGGGTTGTAGCTTCTGGGTGGCTTGGTTTTAAGGGGATTAACTCCAGAGTTTCATTCGGTTCCACCTTCCTAATGGTCTGTTCATGTTGGATTTCTTTGTCCGTTATGGCTTGTTTTGGCGGCGGCAAAAGGATGTGGTCATCGTTCGGGAGGTGGACTAAATGCTCCCCGCCATCCCTTGGCTTCAATTCCTGCATGTAGCACTCTCGTGCTGGGACTTGCTCTTCTCTAATTTCGCCTACTCTCTAGGGTTCGGGAACTTCATCTTCATGTGATAGGTTGATGTTACCGTCCTCAGGCTGTTGTGGGTAGGTCGGCCAAGTATGGCGTTGTACAATGTGGGGGCTTTGACTACTAAGAAGTCAACCATGGTCGAGGTCGTACAAGGGGCTTTGCCTGCTAAGACAGACAGGGTAATGGTGCCGACTGGCTGGACCATGTCTCCCAAGAAGCCCTTTAGTGGCATAGGCAGGCATTGGCAGAAGTTAGGTGCTATGAATCCCCCTCCTGGTGAAGGCTTTCCAGAAGAGGATATTGGTGGCCTTGCCATTGTCAATGAGGGTCCTTCTACTAGTGAAAATGGAGACTAGCATAGTCACCACCAAGGCTTCATCATGAGGATAGAGGACCCTCTCCTCTTTGTCCTCTTGGAAGCAGATGACGGGGGCTAGCTCACCTTTCATGTGGTTGGCAGGATGGTACTCGGTTGAATACACCTTTCGGTATCGTGCTTGCCTGGCATGGGCCTTCTGGCCAAATGAAGTTGCACCCCTGCCGGCAAACCCTCCCTCAATGGTTCTAATTTCTCCCAATGGGGGACCTTCTTGATGCAGCATGCGGGGGCGACCATGCAGTGGTCTCTACTTCTTGACTACCCTTTGTCTTGGGCTTCCCTCCCTTCTTGGCCTATTGCCCTTTATGCACTCATTTCCTGTGATCTCCTCCTCCACTCCCACTCTGGTCTCCTATCAAGAGGATACTATGGTCTTGGTCATTCAATTTTCTCTCTTTCTTTCTCTTTCAGGTAAATGCAATCTTGTTATGAACCCGCAAGAATGGAACTCTTGAACCCACAATCAATTTGAAAACTCATCCAAGAAAGTCAAAACAAGTCAATGGATGGAGAATCTAGACCGGTTGAAAACTCATTTCAAGAACTTAAATTATATTAAAATTTAGACCCGTTGAAGAACCTATCTCATGAACCCAGATTACAAGGAGGAACGCCACAAATGTTGTAGTTTACATTTGATAAGTTCAAAAGTTCAATCAAGAACAAGAGGAGTAAACTTAACTCACAATGAAAATTCAATATTGTCTAAAAGAACTTGTGTTGAATGGCTACAAGGTATTTAAATACCTAAATCCCAATTAATCCTAGGCCAAAACAAGGCCCCTTTTACCCAAAATGCCCCTAGATGAATAGTGTCGTACCTACAGTAATTTCTTGAAACCCTAGTTTAACAAAATAAAATATATGTGGGCCAAGCATCCTCAAGCCCGATTATTTTAGACTAATTCATATAACTAATAAAATAAATCATTTAAATGATTTAAAGAAATTGAAAGCCTTCAATAACAATAGGCCTAAACAATATCGGCAACTATTGCCCCTATAGCCTGCTCCTTGGGTGGTGGGTCGATCTTCTTTCTAAATAATGAGCATTGTCCGGTCAAATCGAAACCCCAGGTCTCTCGTGGGGGCTTCCTCCCTCCTGTTGTCACGTGGTCCTTTCTCTAGCTTCTCATGAGCCTTGTTCTTGATTGATGCTTTCCCTTTCCTGTCTGCTTACACCAGTTCTTTCTTTCTTGGTTCGGTCAAGGTTCAGACCGTGTCCTCGATGTTGATGAAGTTGTCAGCTTAATCCATAAACTCTAGTAGCATGGCGGGAGTCCTCCTTGCTAATTCCTCCATGAACTAGGACCAAGGCCATACTCCTCCCAAAAGTGCTGCCATAGTTTTTTTCTCATCTTGTTCATCTGTCGGATTACGCTCCTTGTTGAGCCTAGATAAGTATGCTTTTAAACCTTCATCTTCCCCCTGCTTGATGGTTAGGAGATACGTTGTGGGGCGTCTCATTCTTTTGCTTGCCATAAACTGTGTGGGGAATAGACGAGCCAACTCCCCAAAGCTGTCTATGGATCCTGGCGCTAGAGACCCAAACCATACTCTTGGTGATCCCTTCAAGGTCAGCAGGAAAGATCTACAAGCTACCTCTCTTGGGAAACCATGCAGGATGTGGGCTCTGAAGGTCTCCAAGTGTTCAAGGGGCTCTCTGGTCCTGTTGTACTTGTGCCAGTGAGCATTTGGTCTACTGATGACGACGTGCCCTTCTTTTTTGCCATTTCTTCGTATTTTCCTTTAAGGTTACATAGCTCAATCTACATGTTTCTTCTTTCTTCTTCTGCGTCACCTCCCTCCAGCATTTTTGGATTCTACGTGCTCGTTATTACTTGGCTCTGCATCATTTTCTGGTCCATTGGTGCCTACTCTAAGCATCTTGTTTTCCTTCCGAAGGGTCTCTTCCTTGGTAGTTAGTCTTCCCACTAATTGCTCAATCGTTGCGAGCCTTGCCTCCATGCCTCCCAATGGTGCTTCTTCCTGCCCCCGAGTTTTCTGAGAACAGGTCGGCACAGGCATACGAAGGACAAGTAAAGTCTATGAGATCCCACAGACGGCATCACTGTTAACTTCATGTTCCGTACGCCTTTGGAACAGGTTTCAGCAACTCGAGTCTTGGGTCCTTATACATGCACACTCAAGAAAACAAAGAGAGAGGGGGGCCTCGGTGGAGGTCGGAGAGTCTCCTATGCCTAAGTCGGTATATCTCCTTAATAGTTTGTGCATGAGTGCGAGAGATTAGAGAGAATTCTTCACACCAGAGGGTCGGCTTTTATACTAAGTTTTTGGATCTGAACATATTGTACCTTGGCTTAAGGGGCTTATGTCACCTCGACTGGTGTTTGGTCAGAATCCTTTAATACGACATGGCTCCTAGTGCGGCGCCATTAATGCGGTGTGGAGTCCGAGGAGCGGCGCCATTAATGCGGCATGGCTCCCTGACTAGACTTTAGCCTGCGAGTGATCATTGTTGAGTCTCTCCATACCTTCTGGCAGGAGATCGAGGGTTGTCTGCATCTCTCGCCCACCTGCAGGTACAGGTTCTCAAGGGCTAGGTGTTATTGGGGTGTGTCAAGGCGGCGAATCCCATCTGTCTCTATCGCTCGTCTTTCCTGCATAGGTTGCTTCACAAATTGGTTTTGCTTATGAGCCGAGTGCCCTGCTAAGGCCCAGTGACTTCTCTTAGAAGAGGGTCATTGGGCCATGTTGGGCTCTCCTCCCCTCTTTCTCCAAGGTCCCTCATGGGCTTGTTACTCGGGCCTACAGGAGGGTAAATCCCCTTACATGATTCTTTGTCCTTAAAGATTCATATTCTTTTCGGATAGTGGACAGATGCTGATGGGAACCAAAGTGGGCCTAGAGTTAAAGATCCTTTGCAAAGTTCCAGATAAGCCAATTACAAAGTCAAGAACCAAAAAGATCAAGGAGGCAATGCAAGGATTGGTGCAATCTACTTGGTACAAGTTTAGCAAGAGCTCAATATTCAAAATGGGCTTGAAGGAGAAGGTCCACTTTTGATTCATTTGATAAGCTATGGGAGAGGGCAACAACATGACTTAAAGGCTTTGAGCACTTGAAGGCTTTCAACTTGTTTAATTAATTTAAAGGACTTATTTTATTAGTTTAGAATAATTAAATTTATTATGGGAAGGACTTAAGGGGGGCCTATACAAGGGCATATTGGGAAATTTATTATTTTGTTGAACTAGGGTTTTAAGAAGTACTGTAGACGCGGCACTATTCACTCAGGGGTATTTTTGGAACTTGGGGCTTTATTTTGGCTAGGGTTTTTATTTAGGTTTTGGTTTAAATACTCTTTGTTGCCTCATTTTAAGAAATTTATGAAATTTGATGAATTTATTCATTGTGAGTTGAGTTTTACTCCTCTTGTTCTTAATTGAACTTTTGAACTTATCAAAAGTAAATCGTAATCTTTGTGGCGTTCCTCCTTGTAATCTGGGTTCTTGAGACGAGTTCTTCAATGGGTCTAGATTCTAATATAATCTAGGTTCTTGAAACGAGTTCTCATCGGGTCTAGATTTTCCATCCGTTGACTTGATTTTGGCTTTCTTGGGGAGTTTTCAATTTGATTGTGGGTTTAAGGGATTCCGTTCCCTTGGGTTCATATCATTTGATTTTCTGAGTAAGGTTTCCAATCATGTTTGATTCTATCTTTTAATTTCATGCATCCTTAAATTTAATTCTAGGACTTCATTGTTCTAGAGTTGGAAAAAAAAAAAACAAAAAACAAAAGGTAGGCTGTCGAAATTCTTAGGGTTTTTGGGTTTGGCTGAAATTTGCATCACCTAGGATTTCAAAATTCTAGGGTTTCCTACATCTCTAAGTTTGTCAATTGCTTGGAGTGTCGTTCTATTGATTCTCTTCTATTTCATTGTCAATTCTTGTGTCTTTGAATTCAATTGCTTGATTTTCATAATTGAATATTGCTGTTTGTGATTTAATTAGAGAAAAGAAAAGAAAAGAAAATTCAAAAAAAAAATGAATGAAGAAGAAGATAAGAAAATGTAGCATATTCAAAGGTTGCTACATAGTTACAACAAAGAGAAGGAAATACATTTATTGATTGAGCTTTATCAAAAAAGGGGCTGAATACATCTTTCTACTTGGTCTCTTGTTTTATAATTACTCTTTCCCTCGTATAAATTCCTTGAGTCTCGTGTCATTTTATTCATTCCTGTTTTCTTGTTTCTTGGATCTATATTACTGGTTGGAATAATACAAAGTTTTATTGTCTTGATTTAGTTCAACTAGTTTTTAAAGAACTTGAGCGAGAAAACTATTGTGGTAAAAGGCAAGAGAGTGTGAGACCATTATCAGAAAAAAACCAATTAAGAGTGAAATACGAGTGGAGTGCCATTATTCGAGTGTAAACACGTAAGGGAGTGTGTGAGGTTTTCCACTAACATTCTTTTGTGCAGCACTTTACAATGCCTCACCGGAGTTGCTCTTCACCAAAGAGGATGGTAGATAACTCATCCTTTGTGTTGCAATACATGCAACAACAGTTTGAGCAGTTGAACTTGGTGTTGGGTGAAGTGAGGGATAGGATAGATCATCAAGATGGGGTAATTAGAAATCTACAGGGCAGGAGAGATAGGAGGCGAAGTGAGTCTAACGTTGAAAATGGGTATGAGAAAGAAGAGTATGGTGATTCTCTTGTTACTACGCGCACACTCAATACACAAATTAAGATGGATGATATAGAGCAGCAGAGCGAGAACATTTTCATACTAGATGCCACATCAACAATAAGATATGTAGTATGATCATTAATTTGAGGAGTTGTATTAATTTGGCTAGCACTACTTTAGTTGAGAAAATGAATTTGCCTACTTTAAAACACCCTATACCATACATGTTGCAGTAGTTGAGTGATTGTGAGGAGGTTAGGGTAAATAAGCAAGTGCTAGTTTCCTTTCCAAATGAGAAATACCAAGATATGATGATCCTTTGTGATGTAGTGCCTATGCATACTGGCCGTATTTTGTTGGGGAAACCGTGGCAGTTTGATAGGAAGGTTATCCATAATGGGTTAAGAAACATATATAGTTTTGAAAAGGATGGAAAAAAATTAAACTTACTCCTTTAACTCCAACACAGCTCCATGGAGACCAATTGATACTCAAAAGTGAGGTTGCTCAAAAAATAAAGAGTGAAAATGAGAGTGATAAAAAAAGAAAGAGTGAGAGTGAGAGTGATAAAAAATGAAAAAGTGAAAATGAGAGTAATCAAGAAGGAAAGAATGAAAGTGAGAGTGATCAAAAAAGAAAAAGTGAAAAAGAGATTGAGCTAAAGAGCAAGAGTGAAAGTGAGATTGAGCTGGAAAGCAAGAATGAATGTGAGAGTGAAAGTGAGATTGAGAAAAAAGAAATAGTAAGGCCGAAATGGAAAAAGAGAGAAAAAATAAGAGGGTGAGACTAAGACCTCAAGAAAAAGAGAGAATGAGTTGAAAAATAATTGTGAGGTCGAGAGTACAAAAAAAGATGAAGAAAAAGAGAGTAATAGAAAAAATAAGAGTGAAACAAAAAAAGTGAGTGAAATAGAAAAAGTGAGTGGAAAGAAAATAGAGAGTGAAGAAAGTGAGAGAAAAATGAGTTTTTATGCTAAGACGAGTCTTAGTACTAACGAACTTAACGTATCTTTGCCTAGTATTGTTGTCTCTTTGTTGCAGGGATATGACGTCATAATTCCTAATGGTGTGTTTAGTGGATTGGCACATATTAGGGAGATAGAGCATTACATTGATTTTGTGCCAAGTGCGACAAATCTTAACCAATCTTTCTTTGAAAAACATGAATCCTTGACACACATGAGGGACAAGGTAAGTTGCTAACTAGAATGCATGCTAAGTGGGAGGACTGTATTAATACTTTTCCTCATGTACTCAAATACACACAAGGTATGATAAATTTATTGGTTGATGCTTTAGCGAGAAGGTATGTCCTTGTCTTCATTTTAGATGCAAAATTGTTGAGACTTGAATATGATAAGGAATTGCATCCTAATGTTGATGACTTTGCCAGTGTGTATGGAACATGTAAGAATGCATCGTTTGGTAAGTTCTATAAACTAGATTGGTACTTGTTTAGAGAGAATATATTTTGTATGCCTACTAGTTTTATGCATAAGTTGATTGTGTATGATAGACATGGTGGTTTGTTGGGTAACGTTAGTGTAAGGAAGAGTTTTGTTGTGTTGCATAAACGTTTGTGGGAGTATCATTTGTCATTCATTGAGGTGTTGCATGAACATTTGTGAGAGTATCATTTGTCATTCATTGACGTGTTGCATGAACGTTTGTGGAAGTATCATTTATCATTGTTTAACGTGTTACATGAACGTTTATGGGAGTATTGTTTGTCATTCATTGAGTTTACATATAATTGGAGTGTTCATGCTACTATTCAATATTCACTTTTTGAAATTGTTTATAGATTTAATCCATTTACTCCTTTAGATTTAAAGTCTTTACCAGTTGATGACAGCAGTATCTTGGATGAACTATTCCAAATTCTTGAACAAATTAATGATAATGCATATTAAGTAGATCTTGCTGGTAAGTATCATGTTTCTTCTATTTTCAATGTTACTAACATTTTTACCTTTGATCCAGGTAGAGATTCGAGGTCGAATCCTTTTGAGGAGAGGGGGAGTGATGGGAACCAAAGTGGGCCTAGAGTTAAAGATTCTTTGCAAATTCCAGATAAGCCAATTACAAGGTCAAGAACCAAGAAGATCAATGAGGCAATGCAAGGATTGATGCAATCTACTTGGGACGAGTTTAGTAAGAGCCCAATATTTAAGATGGGCTTAAAGGATGAAGATCCACTTTTGATTCATTTGATAAGTTATGGAAGAGGGCAACAACATGACTTAAAGGCTTTTAAGCACTCGAAGGCTTTCAACTTGTTTAATTAATTTAAAGGACTTATTTTATTAGTTTAGAATAATTGAGATTATTATGGGAATGACTAAAGGGGGGCTTATGCAAGGGCATGTTGAAAAATTTATTATTTTGTCGAACTAGGGTTTTAAGAAGAAGTACTATAGCGACTAGGGTTTTAAAAAGTACTGTAACCGAGAGTTACTGTAGCGCCGTACTATAGCCGCAACACTATTCACTCAGGGGTATTTTTGAAACTTAGGGCTTTATTTTGGCTAGAGTTTTAATTAGGCTTTGGTTTAAATACTCTTTGTTGCCTCATTTTAAGAAGTTCATGAAATTTGATGAATTTATTCATTGTGAGTTGAGTTTTACTCCTCTTGTTCTTAATTGAACTTTTGAACTTATCAAAGGTAAATCACAACCTTTGTGGCGTTCCTCCTTATAATTTGGATTTTTGAGACGGGCTCTTCAACGGGTCTAGATTCTAATATAATCTAAGTTGTTAAAACGAGTTCTCATCAGGTTTAGATTTTCCATCCATTGACTTGATTTTGACTTTCTTAAAGAGTTTTCAATTTGATTGTGGGTTTAAGGGATTCCGTTCCCGTGGATTCATATCATGCCCTTCATTATACTAAACGTAATAGATGCTTTTGGTCGATTGCCAACCAAGGTAAGCTGACTTCTTTTGCTTTTTATGGAGTTTTGGTAATAAGCTGGCTTCTTTTTCTTTTTTTCTTCAAAAGGATTTTTCACGTTAAAGAGTTGTACCATTCATAAAATTCGAACAAATTGTTTATGCATATATTATAAAAATATGTTAGAAATCATAATAAATATTTATATTATTATTAGGAATTTGATACGATCTAATATATCGAATCAAGTCATGTGACTAAGTAAAATAATACTTTGTCCTAACTAGTTTTTTGTACATCTTGCATTTCTACTGGATAAATCCTTATCGAGAGCATCCATTACCTGAAATTTAAGATTAGGGCAAAGCTGAGGCATGGTTCATATTGAAACTGGATATGTTATATATGAGACACGAATCTCGTCTTGTTATGAGACACGTGTCCCATACGAGAACAGAACCCAAGTCAAATTTTTGGAGTTGAAATTCTCTCTAAAATCATATATGGTATGCTTCATATATCATCTCTTTCCATACTCATGATAAGATTTTGAAATAAACTTAGACACCACGATTCACCTTCTCCATGAAGCGCCGATCCGATTCAAGCCTCTGTAATCTCATCTCAGCATTGAACTTCTTGATGAACGCTTCCGCTCGGCTGGTTCAACTCCTCCTGACTCATTGATTTCTTCCTCGTCATCACCAATGATACTCTGTCGTTGAATGTATCCGACTTCTTCAGCTCCCGCCGAGCCCAGCCCACTGGACTGCAATATCACCATCATTCAGAATCGCTCCAAACCTCTCAAGCCGAGGCGGTAAATCCCACGTCTCGCTTTTCTTGTGCTGCCGCTTCAATGGCTTCCCTTGCGCCTCCATGATCGCATTCCAAGTCGCATCCAAGGTACTCTCATCGTCGTCTCCGTCCTTCCCGCCAGCTTCCGTCAAGCAAGAGTTTTCGGAAGATGATTCTGGTGAAGGCTCGGACGACACAAAATGTTCAACTCGTTGCTTCTCGTGCTCTAATTGCACGATTTCGTCCCAGATGATGTCATGGAAATCATCAATGCTGTTTATTGTGGGTTCGGCGTCTGAGGTTGAGTCTTTGAAACTAGGAGTCTGATCTTGGGGTTGGGATTGGTGGGTGGTGGGCTTAGCAATTGTGGGGAAAGAGAAAGGAGGGTGGTGGTTTCAGTTTTGGAAGGCAGAGGAGGTGGCGATGGTGATGATGATGAAGTTGACAATGATGTAGATGTAAGGGGGAGAGAGCCAACTTCTGAGGGAGGATCCAGAGGCGTGGTAGAGTGGATAGGGACAACTCTGTTGTGTATGGAATTATAGCTACTTTGAAAAAAATATAAGCGAATATAATTCCTATGGCTAATAGTAAGAGCTTTGCTGCCCAGATTGCCGTATAAAATCTGACTGTTCTGAACGAAGAGCTCTCAAACAGATCGGCCATGGGGTAGTTTTATCGATTGTACGAAGAAGAAGAAGAAAGAAAGAAAGAAGTGACACCAATATTAGCACACTGCTCAGCTGAAAAGCAATGAGAAATTGAGAATTCCTACCTTTTAAGAACCATGCGCGCATTTACTATTTCAAAAAGAGGGAAGAGGGAAGAGGGAAAATCTGTGACTTATACCTGAAGGGATTCTCCGCAGGTTCATCAAAATCTTGAGCAGAAGTAGTAGTAATAGGGACAAGTACGAAGTGAATGCTATCAAAGGAAGTAAAAGGAAGATATAACAAACTTTGGAGAGGGACTTTGCATCTCCAATTCTCAAAGTTACACAGGGTTGAGAGAGAGAGAGCTTAAGGGAGTTCTTGCTGGTTCAATCAATTCACTCAATAAAGAGGCTTTTATGCAAGAGAGATGCTCCAATCAATGGAATCTTCACCTGTTGGATGCCTCATATCTATATAGATATAATATAAAAAAATATTAAATGTACTTAAGAAAAACATACAAAAAACTTACTTATCCACATATCAGTTATTGATATGTTGAAAATCATAAAATTTAAAATTTGAATTTGAAAAGAAAATTAATAAAATAAGTATTGTAAGTAAAACTATAAGTACATGTAGTACTACTCATATAATATATTATACAAAGCCGTCCCACCTATAAGAACACGTTATTTAAAAAAAAAAAAAAACATCTCATTTTTCTCCCTTAGTGGGTCATAGACAAGTCCAACCGAGGCGGCATTGGTTAGATTTAGAAGAAAGCTTTTAGTTTAAGTAAATGATCTAATCCGCATTAAAGGCGCTGCCCGTCACATAAAAATATGATTGATAGAATCATCTCATACGAGGTGTGTTATACTTTACCGAAGCACTGGTCCTCCAGAAACCGCGAGTGAAGCGAAACAGTACACATTTCGCACGTTGGACCACAGTTGTTGGTGCTGGCCTTTGTTTATGAATGTACCTAGTTTCCCTAGTTCCCTTTATACAATGCACATCAGCCTGCCTTAAATTGTACCCTCTACATTAACTATATTGCCCATCCATAGGGTTGTGAAAGCAACAATTCAAGTTTGCTCTTGATTCTTGAAATTCTGCATTTTGGTCTTAGCCAATTGCACTAGAGGTGACAAGTTTTCCTTTCTTTCTTAGGGTCTATTCTATAGCTGTTGTCATATGCGTCTATGTTCATGGAATGATGAAATAGGATGTTAATATGGTTAATAAGATGTCCAAACTGTCTGACTTTCCCAATCCTAACCCTTTACCTTCGTTGCGAAGATGAATAATCATACCATTATCCTTTTAACTAACATCCTTTTACTATCTTTCAATTGAATATTTGCATTATTGGATAATTATTTGTTATTTTTTATACTTTTGTCAATCATTAGATACCACATCACGACCGTGAAATGATGAAAATTGAAAGGATGATAATAACATTATTGAATGGATATATTTGATGAGATGTGTGGATCACATGTATCTTCATGCCTTCTTAAAAGACTAAGGTCTCTTTTAGATATTAAGAATATCTCAGAATATATTTGAATATTAGAGAAATAATTTGTAAATAATAATGAAATAGTTTAGATTAATATCTTTTTTTGGATTTTGGCAAAGGAGAGAAAAAGTTGGGTAGAAATATTATAAAGTTAAAAAATTGTTTAAATATAATTTTATAAAATTATTTTTATTTGAAAGTTTGGAAAAGTTCTACAAGGTTTTGTGTTTTGTTTATGAGTTAAGAAAAATTGTAGTAATTAGATAAAAAAATTTGAAAATTTGAAATTGAAAATATTTTATATCTAAGTAATGTTTGGAAAAAACAACGTCTGGAAATATTTAAAAGTACTTGAAAACAATTACCCCTAGGCTGAACCGAACGGGCTTGGCCCAAGCAGCTCTCATAACCTAGGCCAAGACAAGGCCGAATAGGGCCAAGCCCTCCTAGAAGGCCCATAATGGGAAAGGATAGAAGACACGCCTTACTTGGGGCCTGGTCAGAGGATGGGTTGCTCCTAACCACCCATGATCAAAGTATCAGGGTCGAATTAAGGTGTAAAGAATGACCATGACACCCAGGCACTGAAAGTAGCGCAGACGGAGGTACCGACAACACAAGAGCAGGGTATCAGGGACAACCCCTGCACTCAAGTACTGATGGCGGGCTCGCCAAACCATGGCCACACCACATTAAATGGAAGATAGCTTGAAGCATGGCATGACCTGGACTGAGGTTTCAGCGATCGCCACAGTCAGGCGTGGGACCCTACCAGCTGATGAAAGGCTGACAATTAACGCAGCAAGAGGGGATGTGGGCGACACCCCCACGATCCGATTGATAGGTACGGACGATACCTCCACAAATCTCTTCGTCAGAAGACCACACTGGCTAGTTATATAAATACCCCCACACACCCTCTTGGGGGGGGGGGGGGAGGGGGGAGGGGGGAGTCTCTCTCTCTGCTCGAACATTTTTCTCCTACACTTGCTTTGTCACCCTCTCCCTACGACTGACCTAGGCATCAGAGGTACCACAGCGCCCGAGCCCTCCATTCTCTATCTCAACAGGATTCAGACTGAGTTTAGCAGCGCAGAGTTGCCCAGGCAATGAAACACGACCTCAACAAATTATGTTTTCAATCGAGCCTCAGGACAACTTATCCATGGGCATTTTAAGAGTACAAATAAAACGTAGGTAATACTTTTGTAAGACATACCATATAGTAGGACTGAGCTCTGACTACGACAGGAGTCGGAGGAAAATTTTCGTTCCGACTCCAACTCCATCTCCAAATGGAGTAAGAGTTTGACTCTGATTGGAGGTTGAAACTCTGAACAGAGACATTAACCCTGTAGAAAATGGAGACATTAACCCTGACCTTTTCCCAAACTGCGTTGTCTTGTAGAAACTTGCTGATGGAGCCACCAGGACTCGACCAGATGTCCTCCTTGAAGTGGGCACCTCCGTCAACTACTTTGATGGCTTCGCAGACGGTGTCCTGTGCGTCCCTAATCATCTTCTCAAGGCGAGCCCGCACGAAGATGAAGAACAAGAGAGCGCAGTGAGAACATCGTCAGATTCATAGAGGAAAGTGCTAGGGTGGTGGGCCTCTACGGTTTCCTTCTCAATAGAGATGGCAGAAGGAATCATGAGAGAGGGTTTATCAGGTGACATCACTCTTGATGATGATGAGGAGGTTAGAGGGGAAAGAGTGAAAGGAGAGTAAGAGGAAGATGAGTAGGCAGTAATGGCACTTATTGTAGGTGACATTGGTCTTCCCTGGTTTGGCTTTGGCCTTTTTTTTCTTTTGGTAGGTTTTTTATTTCGACTCTCCCTAGTCTTTACTCATCAGCAATCTGCTACAGGTATACTAACACGGCGATGAGGATGAAGCTTTGATCTCAGATTGTTGAGAGAAAAAGATAGGGAGGGTGACTCTAAAATATGATAAACCTATGAAACAATAGGATAATACTGTGGGTCATTCGGAGTTCGGAGTTGGAATTCGGAGTCCAGGGGGACTCCAAACTCTGACTCCGACTCCGCTTAAATTTTCAGAGCCACTCTGATTCCGATTCCAACTCCAATTTCAGACCACTCTGATCGACGGAGTCGAAGCGGAGGTTGGACAAAGTCAAAATTCTTAGAGATTTGCACAATCCTACCATATAGTGTGCCGAAACCACTTATCTTATTCACTAAAAGAAAGGAACTTATTTTGTTGCCATTAATGTGTTTGGCCTTGCCGCGAGAGAATACATTAAAATACATCGACTCATAAAATCAGAAGCTGTCTTTCACTTGGATGAACCGATAAAAAAATATAAAAATAAAAAAATCTGGAAATGCATTCCAAAAAATCCTGCATCAGAATCAACAAAGAAAAGATTCAACAGTTCAATACATTTATGATATAATCCAGTGGTGGAGCTAGAAATTCGTCGTCGAAATGATAAATTAATATTATAAATGGTTGATATTTTTATAATGCGTGTTTTGCCATATAGAATAATACAAAGAAAGAATTATCAGTTTAGAATGTATGAGCTGATGGATGGGGTGTTGAAAAACGATGACAAAGATTGAAAGTAAACGAGAAAAGAACAATCAAACAATCACATGACACAAGATTTACGTGGTTTAGCAACTTGCCTACGCCCAGGGCGCTGTAGAGGATTTTTATTTGTGGAGGAATCACAATGTACAGTGTATAGGGCGATTACTGTGCTCAATTGTACAACCACAATATTAGAAAAACACATATATATAAGGTACACGACGGAAAACTCTAATTACTCAAAATCTGCGTTATTCGCTCGAGCGACATGTCGAGCGTGTGTCGAGCGACATGTCGAGCGTGTGTTGAGCGAACCTGTTTACTGGCCGTTTGTTCGAGCTATCTGTCGAGCGGCTCATGAGCAAACTCTCTTTTTGAACTCTGCTTGACAACCCTGTCGAGCGAGTGTTAAGCGAACTCTCTATGTTGCATCCGCTCGAGCTCCCTATCGAGCAAATCACTCACGAACTCTCTGTGTAGCATCTCCGCTCGAGCGACCTGAATGCTCCACTCGAGCGGACTGAGCCAGGCTCCACAATACTCAACAATTCTCTCACTGGAGATTGGTACAACCACTGTATCATCATCTGCCTCAAAACATGATATCCTCCACTTCTGTAACTCACTGGCCCTGTCTTCATGCTAGAAGACTAATTGAAGTTATGCAAACTTCAGTTTCTCAAGTGTAACACGCTTTGTCAACATATCAGCAAGGTTCTTGCTTCAACAAATTTTCTCAAGTATCAACTGGCCATCATCTACTAATGATCGAATGAAATAATTCCTGATCTAAATGTGCTTGATCCTAGAATGAAATGCTAGATTCTTGTTAAGGAATATATGGCACTCTGACTATCACTGTAAAGAGTGCCCTTCTAATCCTTCTTACCTAACTCCTCCAATAAGCCTTGTAACCAAATGATCTCCTTTAATGCCTCTGACACAGTAATATACTCAGCTTCTGTAGTAGACAAAGAAACCGTTTTCTACAAATTAGAACCCCAAGACAAGGCAGTACCACCCAAAGAGTAAACAAAGTCTGTGGTACTCTTTCTATTATCAATGTCTCCAACCAAATCAACATCAACATAGCCTTGCACCTCTAAGCTCTCTCCAAAAAAGCACAAGCACTCTTTTGAGGAGCCTTTTAGGTACCTCAAAATCCACTTCACAGCTTCCCAATGGATTTTTCCTGAGTTACTCGTGTATCTACTCACAACTCCCACTGCATGGGCAATATCTGGTCATGTGCAAATCATAGCAGACATAAGTGAACCAATAGCTGAGGCATAAGGAACTGTACTTATGTAGTCGTGTTCTTCTTCTGACTTTGGTGACTAATCCTTGCTAAGTCTGAAGTGACTGCCCAAGGGTATGGCAACTGGTTTGGCCTTGTCCATGTTGAACCTACTAAGTACCTTTTTCACATACTCAGCCTGTGAGAGTCTGAACGTGCCCTTGACTCTGTCTCAGACAATTCTCATGCCAAAGATTTGTTTTGCAGCTCCCAAGTCCTTCATTGCAAAGTGCTTTGACATTTGTTTCTTTAGATTATTGATCTCATCAATGTTGAACCCTACAATGAACATATCATCCACGTATAGTGAGAAAATAATGTAAGAATTGTCAAAGTGTCTGACATAGCAACAATGGTCAAACTGACATCTAATGTACCCTGAACTACACATGAAGCTGTCAAATTTCTTTAGTTTACAAACTAAACTAAACTAAACTAAACTCTTTTTTCCCCATACTACAAACCCCTCAGGTTGATACATGTAAATGTCTTCTTCGAGGTCTTCATGAAGGAAAGTTGTCTTCACATCTAACTGCTCAAGATACAGATCTTTAGTAGCAACCATTGTCAATACTAACCTGATGGTTGTGATCTTCACCACAGGAGAAAAGATCTCAGAATAATCAATACCACTTTTCTGCTAAAAATTTTTTACAACAAGTCTGGCCTTATACCTCTTACGGCCATCATGTTTAGTCTTCACCCGGTACACCCACTTATTGTGCAATGCCTTCTTCCTTAGTGAAAGTTTTGTCAACTCCCATGTCTGATTCCCTAACAAGGAATCTATCTCATCCTTCATGGCCAACTCCCACTTGCTTGAATTATAATCTTGCTAGGTTTCCTCATAGCTCTGTGGTTCTCCACCATCTATCAACCTAATATTCAAAGTAAGTGAGAAATGCTGTGAATGGTCCCAATAGACCTGCGAACTACAACTGCATGTGTGGACGGCTATGGATTTGACTAAAAATTAATAGGAATGGGTGCACTGGGCCCTGCACTACACTGTGACCTCTGGTAGGTCCTCCAAACTTGCAAACTCAGACTCCTGAGGAACTGTATCAGTAGATGTACTAGACTTGTCCTTGTACAGAGTTTTCTCATTGAATATCACATTCATGTTTCTTATGATCTTACGACCATGTTCATCCCATAAACGAATAGCCAAATGTCTCGTCTCCATCGCCAATGAAATAACATTTCTTTAACTTTGTCTTAAGTTTGCTACGAGCATCAGTATCAATATAAACATAAGAAAGACAACCAAAAGTTTTGAGATGAGAAAACTTGACCTCTTTTCCGGTCCAAACATCCTTAGGCAATGCACAATCTAACGGAACTGATGGTCCTCGATTTATCAAGTAGACAGCAGTGCTAACTGCGTCTACCCAGAATGTAGGTGGTAGTCCGGCATGCAGCCTCATGCTTCTAGCACGGTCATTAATGGTTCTGTTCATACGTTTAGCAACACCATTTTGCTATGGTGTCCCAAGAATGATCTTCTCCATTCTGATACCATGAGCTGCACAGTACTCCTTGAACCCTCCATCAATATATTTATCACCATTGTCAAACTTCAACCATTTTAGCTTTAAGTCTATCTCTGTCTCAACTAAGGCTTTCTACTTTTTGAACACATCAAATACATCGGATTTATGCTTGAAAAAATAAACTCATACCTTCCTGTTGTGGTCGTCAATGAGTGTGACATAGTGTTGAGAACCTCCAATAGATGACACTAGAGCAGGTCCCCTCACGTCTGTGTGCACAAGCTCTAGCTTTCCTATTTTCAGTATTCTGCCACTTTTCAAGAAATTGACATTTTTCTGCTTCCCTAGTATACAACTCTCACACATGCTGAGATCAATTAGCTTCAATTCTGGTAGCTTGCCTCTAGACAATAGTTCTTTCATGACCTTCTGATTCATATGGCCAAGCATACAATGCCACAAATATGTGGTGGTCTTTGCAACGATAGTAGTAATAGTATTATTCAAACTAGTCTTCATATACAAAGTACTAGTTTTCTTACCCCGAGCTAGTACCATTGCCCCTTTAGTAACCTTCCATGTGCTATCTGAGAACACTACTAAATGGCCACAATTATCGAGCTGTCCTATAAAGTTGAGCTTTTTCTTCAACTTAGGAATGTGTTTGACCTTTTTCAAGGTCTACTTGTTCTTGTTAGGGAGTGCAATGTTAATGTCTCACATTCTCACCACGTTCAGTGTCTCTCTATCAGCCAAGTACACTTTCCCAAAGTCACTAGCAACGTAGTTCTGCATTCTCTCTCAATGGAAAGATGTGTGAAAAGAAGCCCTTGAATCTAGTATCCAGTCATCAACCGAACTATGAACTAGAAGTAGTAGTGCATCCTGTATGTCTTCAGTTACCACGTTAGCACTATCATTCTCCATCTTCTTCAAATTTTTACATTTCTTTTTTATGTGACCAGCCTTGCCATAGTTTCAGTAAGTTGCCTGCTACCTAGACTTGACTTTCTCTTGCCCATGTTCTTCAATTTTGATCTGCCTCTGTTTGAATTTCTTTTTTTTTTTTTTTTTTTTTTTATCTCCCTAGAACATTTAAAATTGAACTTGAACCCGAGGTATCGCCAGAATCCCTCATGCGCACCTTCTCAGCCAAAATCAAATCACGAATATTATCATATTTTAGTTTTGTTTTCCCAACATAATTATTGACAGCCATTCTCATGGCTTCCCAACTATTTAGTAGTGAAACCAACAAAATCAATGCATGTATCTCATCATCAAATTCAATTTCAACAGAAGACAATTGATTTGTGATAGTACTAAACTCATTCAAATGTTGTGCAGCAAACGTACCTTCTGCAATATTCAGATTAAACAACTTCTTCATTAAGTGTACATTTTTAGTCACAGACGGCTTTCCATACATACCTGACAGAGCCGCCGTGAGATCTATCATCGTCTTCTCGTTTATCACGTTGTGTGCAATGGATCTCGATAGGGTTAGCCTAATAACCCCCAGAACATGTCAATCTAATAGGTTCCAATCAGCATCTTCCACGTTGTCCGACTTCTTCCCCAACAATGGAAGATGAAGTCTCTTCCCATAGAGGTAGTCCTCTATCTGCATCCTCCAATATCCATAATTTGTGTCATCGAACTTCTCAATCCCATATGCCTTCACTTCTTTTCCAGCCATCGTTTTTCCTCAAACCCGAACATTGGCACTTGATACCAATTACTTTGAAAAAAGATGACAAAGATTGAAAGTAAATAAGAAAAGAACAATCAAGCAATCACACGACACAAAATTTATGTTGTTTGGCAACTTGCCTACACCCACTTAGCTGCAGATGATTTTTATTTCTTGAGGAATCACAATGTACAGTGTATGGGGTGATTACTGTGCTCAATTGTACAACCACAGTATTAGAAAAAAGCATATATATAGGGTACAAGGCTGAAACCCTAATTACTCAAAATCTACATTATTCGCTCAAGTGGCATGTCGAGCGAACCTATTTATTGGCCGTTTGCTCAAGTCATATGTCGAGCTGCTTACGAGCGAACTCTCTATTTGAATTCTGCTCGAGTGTCCTGTCAAGCGAACTCTCTATGTCGCATCCGCTCGAGCTGCCTGTCAAGCGGATCACGCACAAACTCTTTGTGTAATGCCTCTGCTCGAGTGACTTGAATACTCCGCTCAAGTGGACTGAGCTAGGTTCCATAATACGCAACAAGGAGAAGGGATCTAGAGCAGACGATTTTCTTAAAATAATTTTTGAAAGAATAAATTAGGAAAGGACGTTTCAAGGTTTATTTAGAAAAGTGTGATCCTCCCCATTTTTACTTTGTATTCAAAATTAAGTAATATCACTTATATATGTATTATATTATGTACAGATCCCATGCCAAGTCGGACAAAAATGATTCTTAAAAAAAAAAAAAAAAAGGTCGGACAGAAATGATGATGAGAAACAAAGGAATGGGAATTATAAATGAATAATAATAGACAATATCCTTTTTTAAAAACAAGTTGGGTGTTATGGTCATTGTCTTCGCCAAAGTGGCATGGGGTCTCTGGTCCCAACCCAGGGATCAGTTACCCACTCGAGCGCCCACACGCTGGGGTGACCTTTCCTACCTTCTCTATTTCCTAAAATAACCTTATCTTCCAATAGCTGAAGGACCACTCGCTCATTCCCGGTTGACAACCATCCCTATTTCCTGTAGTAAAGTTGTATTCGTTAGTTTGTCCATGATTTGACAAATATTATTCTTAATAAAATAAGTAGAATAAAGGTACAATCATGCAAAGCTCATTATTGCTATATATAAAAAACATTTACGTATGTGTGACTTGATAAATTAAGCCTACAAGAGATTCAAAAAATAATGTTATGCAAACTGTAGTGTCAAGATCGATCCGGACAGACCAATACTACAGTCCATTTGAGATATGAAACATCAACAAATCAAACCCAATCAATAATCATTGCTGTCCACTTTCAAAATTCAAATGCATTGATTATTTCCTGGCATTGGGGGAGGGGAATAAAACTATGAACATTACGGGCTATTTATGCAAGGGAGCTGTCACTACATATAGCAGAGTCCACAACGCACTGCTACGCACATTAGCCGAGTGGTGGGTCTCCACCGGGCGGCGCCCTATCCCTCTTTTTTTTTTTTTTTTTTCTTTTCAATATATATAGACATATATATATATATATATATATCTTTTTTCCTCTCTCCTATTGGATATATATTACTTAATTTTGCTTGGGTTGGAAGGTAAAAGACCCATTTTACTTTCTTTCTTTGCTGCCAAGCTAAGCACTGTACTGCTCTGTCTGCCATTTGTGGCACTTTCTTTTCTCATTTCCTTGCCCACTCCACTTCCACAAGTACTTTTTTAGTGCCATCCACTTTTCTATGAGCATGCACCATGTTTAACTGGATCCCATTGACCATACATACATTATCTGAGGACACAATTTAAAAAAGAAAAATACTAAACTTTCTTCTGCAGTTGGGGTTCTTTTCTACTTTCTTCTATAATAAATCTTGAGATTTTCGAAACTACCTAGACAATTACAGTACAACTTTTACGAATATCAATTAAATTATTATTAATTTGAGAAAATAAATTCATATATGATGGGCACCAATATAGACATAATCTTAAAGATCATTTGCAAGTTCTAGATGAACCAATTACATGATCAAGAGTTAAGAAGATCAATGAAGCATAACAAGGATTGGTGCAATATATTTGGTATAAAGCTAGAAAGAGCCCAACACATAAGATGAGCTTTAAAGAAGAAGAACCAGTTTTGATCCACCTGACACAAGCTGTTGAAGACATGACTTAGAGTTATTGTTTGGGCCTATTATTATTGAAGGATTTCAATTTGTTTAAATCATTTAAAGGATTTATTTTATTAGTTTAGAATAATTGGGCTTGAGGATGTTTGGGCCACATATATTTTACTTTGTTGATCTAGGGTTTCAAGAAGTTACTATAGGCGAGTTACTATAGCTGCAGCACTATTCATTCAGGGATATTTTCGAAAGAAAGAGATTTATTTTGGTTAGGGTTTTATTTCGGTTTTGGTTTAAATACTCTTTGTAGCCTCATTTTAATCAGTTTATGAAATTTGATGAATTTATTCATTATGAGTTGAGTTTTATCTCCTTTTGTTCTTAAATGAACTTCTGAACTTATCAAAGGCAAATCACAAACTTTATGGCATTCTTCCTTATAATTTAGGTTCTTGAAACAGATTTTTTAATGGGTTTAGATTTTCATATAATCTAAGTTCTTGAAATCCTTAATAGGTTTAAATTTTTTATTGGCTTGATTTTGGCTTTCTTGAGTGAGTTTTCAAATTGATTGTAGGTTCAAGTGATTTCATTTTCACGAGTTCATATCAATATATCTTAATATAAATTGATAATTAATCGATAGTTGTGTAAAATTTATATTGCGGTTATCTACTTATAATTCTTTGGGTAACATAGTTCTCGACTATACAAATTTGGAACATTCTATTTTAAAATTTTAGTTTTTCTACACGAATTTCAAATCTCTCATTTTTTAAAAAAAAAAAAATGTGTTAAACTTCAACACTCTAAAATTATAAATTAATATTTGTCAAATACTTTTTTGATCGATGTGACTTGCCTTACTGCTCAATTACTCAATTTACTTTGAAACTCAACTTTTATTCCATGCACTTCTTTCTAAGACTGACTAAATAATTCATTTTATTATAAATTTTGTAAATATGCTTATATGACATGACATAACAACTGGGAATGCCACTTGGCATAATAGCTAATGTAAAGGTGTTTTCCTCCCTATCGGCCCTTAAAGCAAGCTCACGAGGGATCATTGGGGAAGAAGTAAGTCAGAGAGCCTAGCCAAGCCCAATAGCCCTCTTCCAAATGGAGTCTGTGGGCCTCTATAAAGTACTCGGTCCACAGACAAAGTGAGCCCATGAGTCACGCCGCATTAATAGCGCCACTCTCCGGACTCTACGCCAAATTAATGATGCCGCTCCAAAAGCCACGCCTTATAAAAGCATTTTGACTAAACGAGCAGTTGAAGGGACATGAGCTCCCCAAAGCCAGGTGTAAGTTGTCCCCACCTAGAAACCTAGTATAAAAGCCAACCCCTAGGTACGAAGAACTCTATCTGATTCCTCTAGGTTTATGTATGAACTACTAAGGAGATATACTAACTTTAACATCGGATACTTCCTGGCCACCACCAAGGCCCCTCACTCTCCATGTTTTCTCCATTTTTGCAGGTGAAAAGATTAAACAATCGAGTTGCTGGAACCCAACCCAAAGGTGTATGAAACATGACACTAATAGTGGTGCTGTCTGTGGGATCTCTATATACTTCACGTGTCCTTCGTATGCTTGCGACAACTGAGGGACAAGAAGAAGCAAGGTCAACAAATATGGAAGTGAGGCTGGCCACGAGGGAACAACTAAAGCTAACAACCGAGGTGGAGACCCACCAAAAAGAGAACGAGGCGCTAAGAGTAGCCACCACCGAGCCAGAAAATGAAGCAGAACGAAGTAACAACGAGCACGTAGGATCCAAAAATGCAGGAGGGAAAGGTGATGCGGAGGAAAAAAGAAAAAACATAGATGACGAGCTGTGTAACCTCAAAAGGAAATATGAATAAATGGCAAGACAGATGGGCAAATCGTCATCAGTAGACCAATTGTTCACCAGTACGAGCCTACCCAACAATGACGAGGTGATGGTTGTGCCCCTGCTACCAAAGTTTCGGGTTCCTCTCATGGACATTTACGATGGGGCCAGATACCTCCTTGAACACCTGGAAAACTTCAGAGCCCACATGACCCTGCATGGTTTCCTTGGAGAAGCGACCGACAGAGCTTTTACACTGACCTTGAGAGGGCCAGCAAGTATGGTTTGGGTTTTTGGCACCCTGGTCCATAGACGGCTTTGGAGAGTTGGCCCGCCTGTTCCTCACACAATTATGGCAAGTCGAAGAAGAAGACATCCCACGTCGTACCTCCTCACAATCAAGCAGGGGGAAGACGAAAGTTTGAAGACCTATCCAGGTTCAATAAAGAACAAATGACTACAAATGATCAAGACGGGAAGATAACGTTGGCAGTGCTTTTAGGAGGAATGTGGCCCTGATCCCAGTTCATGGCAGAGTTGGCAAGGAGAACTCTTGCCACGCTGCGAGAATTCATGGATCAAGTTGACGACTTTATTAACATTGAGGACACACTTCGGGCCTTCACCGAGCGAGAAGGAAAGAACTAGAACAAGTGGAAAAGAAAGGGAAAGGACCAACCAGAGGCAAGGCTTGTGAGAAGCCGGGGAAAGGGCCACGCGATAGTAAGAGAGAGAATAAGCCCCTATGAAGGGCCTAGTGCTTCGATTTGGCCGGCCGGCGGTCGCCATCGATAAAGACAACTGTCAACCCACCTAAAAAGACAACCACAAGAGCACTAACTGCCGCTATTGCACCTACCAATTGTCCAACACCCATAACACTGAAGATTGCCTTTCCTTGAAAGAGGAAAGAGAGCAAGTTGGGTGGCTGAGGCCGTGGTACCCTCTTGCCTGGAGGCCAGAGTGGGAGTGGAGGAGGAGATTGCGGGAAAGAAGTGCGAAGAGAATTAAAAGGCAAATGAGGGAAGGGAGTCTGAGGCAAAGGGTAGCTGCGTTGGGACCCCAGCATGATCATCCCCACTCACCACATCAAGAGGGGCCACCACTAGGGGAAATCAGATCCATCGTGGGGGGATTCACTGGGGGGCTGATTATGCCCAAAGAATAATACTGTAGTTGTAGCACAGCTTTGAGATGTCGATTCCACATAGGAACAAATTAAAAGAATAGTAGAAGGAACAAATGAACTAAAGAAAAATATTAATTGATTAATGGAGAATAAGGATTAATTTAAAATACAAAATAAGGTGAAGCAAAGTGACCAACGGAAAAAATACTAAAATTTAACAAACAGTAAAGTGTCGGGAATCCTTTGCACAAATCTAGTATTTTAATTATTCTTAACTCATTGAATAACTCAATTGGGAACTTAATTCTCAAAATTTCCAATCAGGGAGGTATAGATTTATAAACCAAGATTAAACCAAATGTAACCATTTGAAAACTCATTCACCACTTTTAAAATACTTAAATTATTATCACTATTGAGAAAATCCAACGACAATAATAATATACTCAGGAATCGATATTATAGTAAAAAGTTAAAACAATATAGAAAAATAATTTATCCAAACATAATCAAAAGAGCTAACCCATTCAATAGAAAAAAAGCATAACTAAATCCATGAACAGAATAAATTCTATGATTATTTGGAGAAGAAAACATCAACAATGAATTGAGAATGATAAAACAAAAGAGTTTTAGTAATTGAAAATCAAATACATAAATTAAAAATACCATCTAATGTGCAAGTTCATCCCTAGCCCTACTTGAGAATTTAGTTACCCATAAATATAATGGACAACAAAAATCTCACGAGAAAAATATAGCAAACGGTAGTCATGAAAATTAATTTCGTCTCCCCCTCTTCAGAACTAAGCCGTCTCCTCTTTTTTCCCCCTCCCAATTTCGTGCTAATGAAATACTTATACAGGGTAGGAAAGAAACCCTAATGTCTTTCATATTCCTGCATACAAAATCGTATAAATTTTAGGACTCATCCTGGAAGCGTATATGCTTTAGGAGTTAGAATTTGGAAATTCTTATTAGAGACAACTTTTTATTCCTTTAAGATAGCTTTTTAACGCATTAAGAATCATATCAATCTAAGTTTTGAACGAAAATTTATGATCAAAATACTAAAGTATGTACTGGCTGTCTTCTAGCGAATTTTGGACTGACTTTTTCTCTTGATCCGAATTACTCTCAAACTCCATTAGTATCATTATTTGAAGAGTCCTACACTCATTGAAAGTTCTTAGGTTGTTCCAACGTCATGCCCACTTGATAGTCTTTTGAATTTAATTGGGTTTGGACTTGCTTTTTTATAAACTCTAAAATTAAATATAAAAATCTGCTTAGGAGTATTCCAAAGTAAATAGAAACTCAATTCAGGAATACACATTAATTCCTATTATTTCTATTCACATTTTAGTTTTTTAGTCCAATAATTGGATATTTAGAGTGCATTTTCGTACACTCATCACACTCCCAACTTGCTTATTGCTAGTCCCTAGTAATTTTTATGTCAAAACAATGAAAGAGACCAAAGAAAATCACACACAAAGGCCACCAAGTCACAATTTCCAGATTCACATATCAAAGCAATCTTAAGAATTCAATTACCTTATCAAAAGCAATCCACCTATAAAAATCCACAACGTGTGTATGTGTTCCAAACTATATCCATCTAACTATAAGTCCTGACACATGCAACATAAAAACATCTCAAGTGAAAGGTTCATCTTCATAACTCACAGGTATAAAAATATTTCGTATGAGGATTCTCTCTATGGAGTTGACAATGAGTGTACATACACTCTCATGGAGAATTAGGCAATTATGTACAAGCAACAAGCAAACATTAATCTTATGATAGGAACACTAACAAATGAGACTTCTACCACTCTTTCCGAAACCTTACTTAGGATCAGAACGGCCAATACAAAAGATTGTAACGTGGCCTAGGTTTGGGGCTATATGAAAAAAATGAAAAAGGATTCAAAAACTTCCAAGTACATGCAAAATAGAATCTTATCAAATATCTTAGTAGACCACACTTCTCACTTAATGTACTCTCCAACTTTTCAGACTTCTTTTTTGTTCTTCCAAGGATTCAATGAACGCTTATCACAATTTACTGCATTTGTAGGCTCTCAATCCTCTCCAAAACTCACATGAATACTTAAGTAAAAGAGTTATCTAGCCACATGTGTCGAACGACCATCCTACCACAAAGCTTGGATGAGTGTATTAGGGGTTCTGTAAATGCTTCAGCAAATAATGATTGTGGGTTTGGTGAATTCATGAAGATAGCTATGAACAAGAATGAGTACATATGTAAAAAGTATGCACGTGCGATGCAAAGTTTTTAAAAAATTGACACATGAAAATATGCCAAAAATAAAGTCAAGGATGGAGAATCTAGACCCGATGAGAACCCGTTTCAAGAACCTAGATTATATTAAAATCTAGACCCGTTGAAGAACCCGTCTCAAGAACCCAGATTACAAAGGAAGAACGCCACAAAAGTTGTGATTTACCTTTGATAAGTTCAAGAGTTCAATCACGAACAAGAGTAGAAAAGTCAACTCACAAATAAAATTCAATATTGTCTAACCTTCAAATGAGGCTACAAGGAGTATTTAAACTAAACCTAACTAAAACCCTAGCCAAAATAAATTCACTTTTTACCCAAAATGCCCCTGATGAACAGTATCACGCTACAGTACCCGCGACTACATTACGGCTACAATAATGCTACAGTACCTCTTAAAACCCTAATTCCTAAAAAGTAACTTTCCAAATAAGCCTTTGGCCAAAATACAAGGCCTTCTTGAAAACCCTAGTTGATTGATAATAAGACGTGTGGGCCAGGCATCTTCAAGCCCACTTATTCTAAACTAATAAAATAAATCATTTAACTAAATTTGAAGTCTCTAATAACAATAGGCCCTATCTCTAAGTCATGTCTTCCACAGCTTGAATTAAGTGAATCAAAGCTGGTTCTCCTTCTTTCAAGCCCATCTTGAGTGTTGGGCTCTCTTGCTAGCTTCATCCCAAGTGGATTGCACCAATCCGTGCATTGCTTCCTTGATCTTCTTGACCCTTGATCTTGTAACTGGCCCATCTAGAATTTGCAAATGATCTTTAAGACTAGGCCCACCTTGGTTCCCATCACATTTGAACAAGTATCTTTAGACATCCTCATGGCCATTTGCTCACGCTTTGTAGACTTTTAATCATCAACAAAATTTTCTTTTCCCATAGTGTTCTTTTTCCTTTGTTTTTTCTTTCGTCGATTTGGCAGACCTGATACGAGGGATAACTCAAATTTGTGGAGGCACAATACTCGGCGCCCTGGTCTTCTCGTCAACGTCATAAACTGAGGCAAGGTATGAGGCAAGTTTGTAGAGACATGGAACTTCGCTCCCCTTTTTTTCTCGTCGGTCTTATAGACTCAGGCAAGGGATGAGGCAAGTATGTGGAGACATGGCACTTGGCTCCCCCGACCTTCTCATCGGCCTCATAGACTGAGGTAAAGGATGAGGCATGTTCATGGAGACACAGTACTTCGCTCCCTTGTTTCTCTCGTCGGCCTCGTGGGCTATGGCAAGTCCGTTGAGACGTGGTACTTGGCTCACTTGGTATCACGATTGTCTGGAGGGTTTGGAGAGAATGAGAGACCATGTGCTCTGGGATCCCTGAAACAATTAGGGGTTACTGAAGGGGGAAGAAGTCCCTTTGAACCCGGTAATGCTGAGGCATGGTGGCTTGAGCCGGAAAGAGCTCATCCTAAGCTCTCTCTTAGACAACCCCGTCAGTTGAACATTTCCCTTCTTGTATTGATGTATTTCTTTTCCTTCTATTTGTAATGTACTTTGCAACAATGTTAATGGAGTTCTTCGTACAAGTTTTTCTCTCTTGGGTTCTTATTTCTCTTCTTTGCTCTTAGCTTTTCATTCTTATGCTTCGAGGAGTGTACCGAGCAAGAAGTGTAAGGATGATGCCGCTCGTGTGATGAAAAACAACGAGTAATGTTTGTCTATTATTACAATCATAAACTTGGGCAGTGAAGAGAACGGGTCCATAATTTCTGGGGAGAGAGGTTAGGATGCCTTAGGCTAAGCCCTTCTCTTTGGTCTCCCTGGGGGGCGTGAGTCGCTACATAGTTGAGAAGTTGTCTCACTTTGGCTTCCCAATAGGTGGAGGAGGAGTTCAGTGAGGATTCTGAGGCACTACTTGTTTGGCGTTCAGTTATGAAGATGGCATAATTTCGAGCAGTCGAAGGACTAAACCCGCTCTTCACCGAGGGCGAGGTGAAGTTGCCTTACATCAAGCCCGCCCCTTTGGTCCCCTTGAGGAGGTAGTTTGCCAGACAGCCGAGAAGCTAGTCCGCTCATTGACGTGACGCGAGTATGAGATGTCTAATGTACCGCTAGATAAAATAAATAAGTTAGTATAACTCATCCTTGATCTACGAGTGTGAAATAAGCAAAGCTGGGTTGTTTTGCCAGAGATGTGAGGCATTAGTCACTTGGTATTCCGTTTGGTGGAGAAGGAGCGGGGCAAGGAGTCGGAGGCATTGCTCAATTGGCATTCCATAGTTGGAGGTGAAGTAATGTCGGGTAGTCAAAGTGATGGGAACCAAGGTGGGCCTAGTCTTAAAGATCATTTGCAAATTGTAGATGGGCCAATTACAAGATCAAGGACCAAGAAGATCAAGGAAGCAATGCACGGATTGGTGCAATCCACTTGGGATGAAGCTAGCAAGAGCCCAACACTCAAGATGGGCTTGAAAGAAGGAGAACTAGCTTTGATCCACTTGATTCAAGCTGTGGAAGACATGGCTTAGAGATAGGGCCTATTGTTATTTGAGACTTCAAATTTGGTTAAATGATTTATTTTATTAGTTTAGAATAAGTGGGCTTGAAGATGTCTGGCCCACACGTCTTATTTTCAATGAACTAGACTTTTCAAGAAGGCCTTGTATTTTGGCCAAGGGCTTACTTGGAAAGTTACTTTTTAGGAATTAGGGTTTTAAGTGGTACTGTATCGTTACTGTAGCCGCGGTACTGTAGCGTGACACTGTTCATCAGGGGCATTTTGGGTAAAAAGGGGCTTTATTTTGGCTAGGGTTTTAATTAGGTTTAGTTTAAATACTCCTTGTAGCCTCATTTGAGGATCAGACAATATTGAATTTTATTTGTGAGTTGAGTTTTCTCCTCTTGTTCTTGATTGAACTCTTGAACTTATCAAAGGTAAATCACAACCTTTGTGGCGTTCCTCCTTTGTAATCTGGGTTCTTGAGACGGGTTCTTCATCGGGTCTAGATTTTAATATAATCTAGGTTCTTGAAACGGGTTCTCATCGGGTCTAGATTCTCCATCCTTGACTTGATTTTTGGCTTTCTTGGGGTGTTTTCAAATTGATTGTGGGTTCAAGGGAATTCATTCCCGCGGGTTCATATCATTTGGTATTCAGAGCAAGGTTTCCAATCAGGTCTTATTCTATCTTTTATTTCTTGCATATTTAATTCTAGGGCTTCATTGTTCTAGGGTTGATTACAAAAAAAAAAAAAATAGTGGTGGTTAGCAGACTTCTTCACTATTGTTAGGGTTGCTGAAATTCATTGTTCTAGGGTTTGTGTTGGCTGAAATCTCTTGTTAGGGTTTCTGAGTTATTGTTAGGGTTTTCTCAACTGCTTTTTCTTGTTTGTGATCAAATCAGTTGGTGAAAGGAAAAGAAAAGAAAAGAAAAGAAAGGAAAGGAAAAGAAATGAAAAGAAGAGAAAAGAAAAGAAAAGAAAGGAAAAGAAAAGAACAGAAGAGAAAAGAAAAGAAAAGAAAAGAAAGGAAAGGAAAGGAAAAGAAAAGAAAAGAAAATTTGAAAAAAAAAAAAAAAAAAAAAAGAAGAAGAAGAAGAAGAAGGAGAAGAAGATAAGGAGAGGTAGCATATTTAAAGTTTGCTACATAGTTACAACAAAAACAAAGAAAAACATTTGTTGATTGAGTTTTATCCTCAAAGGGGCTGAATACATATTTGTAGTTGGTATCTTGTTCTATAATTACTCTTTCCCTCATATAAATTCCTTGAGTCCCGTGTCGTTTTATTCCTTCCTTGTTTCTTGTTTCTTGGATCTGTTGTATTATCTTGATTTAGTTCAACTAGTTCTTAAAGAACTTGAGCGGGAAAACTATTGAGGTAAAAGGCAAGAGAGTGTGAGACTATTATCGGGGAAAAGCCAATTAGGAGTGAAACACGAGTGGAATGCCATTATTCGAGCGTAAACACGTAAGGGAGTGTGTGAGGTTTTTCTACTAACATTCATTTGTGCAGCATTTTACAATGTCTCATCGGAGTGGCTCTTCACCAAAGGGGATGGTAGATAACTCATCATTTGTATTGCAATCCATGCAACAACAGTTTGAGCGGTTGAACTTGGTGTTAGGTGAAGTGAGGGATAGGATGGATCATCAAGAAGTGGTAATTAGAAATTTACAAGGCAGGAGAGATAGGAGGAGGAGTGAACCTTGTATTCTGTAAGAATGAAGGGTATGGTGAGTCTCTTGTTGCTAGGCATGCTCTCAATATACAAATTAAGATGGATGATATAGAGAAGCAGAACGAGAACATTTTTCATACTAGATGCCACATCAACAACAAGGTATGTAGTATGATCATTGATTTGCGGAGTTGTATTAATTTGGCAAGCACTACTTTAGTTGAGAAATTGAATTTACCTACCTTAAAACACCCTAGACCATACATGTTGCAGTGGTCAAGTGATTGTGGGGAGGTTAGGGTCAATAAGCAAGTGCTAGTTACTTTTTCAATTGGAAAATACCAGGATATGGTCCTTTGTGATGTAGTGCCTATGCATGCTGGTCATATTTTGTTGGGGAAGCCATGGGAGTACGATAGGAAGGTGATCCATGATAGGTTAAGGAACATGTACAGTTTTGAAAAGGATGGAAAACAATCAAACTTGCTCCTTTAACTCCAACACAAGTCCATGGGGACCATTTGAAACTGAAAAGTGAGGTTGCTCAAAAAAGAAAGAGTGAAAATGAGTGTGATCAAAAAAGAAAAAGTGAAAAGGAGATTGAGCTAAAAAGCAAGAGTGAAAGTGAGATTGAGAAAAAAAGAAATAGTGAGGCCGAAAACGAGAGAGAGAATAAAATGAGTGAGATAAAAGATGAGGGTGAGGCTGAAACTTCAAGAGAAAGAGAGAATGAGTTGAAAAACAGTTGTCAGGTCGAGAGTTCAAAACAAGATGAAGGAAAAGAGAGTGACAGAAAAAAAGAGAGTGAAAAGCAAAAAGAGAGTGAAAAAGAAAAGAATTGTAGAAAGAAAAGAGAGAGTGAAGAAAGTGAGAGAAAAACAAAAAGAAAAGTGAGTTTTTATGCTAAGGCGAGTCTTAATACTAACGAACTTGACGTATCTTTGCCTAGTGTTATTGTCTTTTTGTTGCAGGGATATGAGGTTATGTTTCCTAGAGGTGTGTTTAGTGGATTGCCACCTATTAGGGAGATAGAGTACTACATTGATTTTGTGTCAAGTGCGACAATTCCTAACCGACCTTTCTTTGAAGAACATGAGTCTTTTTCACACTTGAAGGGACAAGGTAAGTCGTTGACTATAATGCATGCTAAGCGGGAGGACTGTGTTGAGACATTTCCTCATGTATTCAAATACACACAAGGTATGGAAAATTTTGTGGTTGATGCTTTAGCAAGAAGGTACGTCCTTATCTTCATTTTAGATGTAAAATTGTTGAGACTTGCATATAATAAGGAATTGCATGCTAATGATGATGACTTTGCTAGTGTCTATGGAACATGTGAAAAAGTTTCGTTTGGTAAGTTCTATAAATTAGATTGGTACTTGTTTAGAGAGAATAGATTTTGTGTGCCAACTAGTTTTATGCTTAAGTTGCTTGTGTGTGATAGACATGGTGGTTTGTTGGGTAACTTTGGTGTAAGGAAAACTTTCAACATGTTGCATGAACATTTGTGGAAGTATTACTTGCCATTCATTGAGTTTGCATATGATTGGAGTGGTGTAAGAAAAACTTCAGGTGTGTTTCATGAACGTTTGTGGGAGTATCTTTTGCCATTCATTGACTTGCTACATGTACATATGCGGGAGTATCATTTGCCCTTATTAGAGTGTGCATATAAAACCTTGCATACTACTATTTGTTATTCTCCATTTGAGGTTGTTTATGGTTTTAATCCACTTACTCCTTTACCTTTGATGGCTTTGCTTGTTGATGATAGGAGTAGCTTGGATGAACATTTTCAATTTCTTGAGAAAATTCATGAAAATACACATGAAGTAGATCTTTCAAGTAAGTATCAAGTTTTTGCTATTTTCAATGTTACGAACATTTTTCCTTTTGATCCAGGTGGAGATTCGAGGTCGAATCCTTTTGAGGAGAGGGGGAATGATGGGAACCAAGGTGGGCCTAGTCTTAAAGATCATTTGCAAATTGTAGATGGGCCAATTACAAGATCAAGGACCAAGAAGATCAAGGAAGCAATGCACGGATTGGTGCAATCCACTTGGGATGAAGCTAGTAAGAGCCCAACACTCAAGATGGGCTTGAAAGAAGGAGAACCAGCTTTGATCCACTTGATTCAAGCTGTGGAAGACATGGCTTAGAGATAGGGCCTATTGTTATTTGAGACTTCAAATTTGGTTAAATGATTTATTTTATTAGTTTAGAATAAGTGGGCTTAAAGATGCCTGACCCACACGTCTTATTTTCAATGAACTAGGGTTTTCAAGAAGGCCTTGTATTTTGGCCAATGGCTTATTTGAAAAGTTACTTTTTAGGAATTAGGGTTTTAAGAGGCACTGTAGCGTTACTGTAGCCGTACTGTAGCCGCGGGTACTGTAGCATGACACTGTTCATCATGGGCATTTTGGGTAAAAAGGGGCTTTATTTTGGCTAGGGTTTTAATTAGGTTTAGTTTAAATACTCCTTGTAGCCTCATTTGAAGGCCTAGACAATATTGAATTTTATTTGTGAGTTGAGTTTTCTCCTCTTGTTTTTAATTGAACTCTTGAACTTATCAAAGGTAAATCACAACCTTTGTGGCGTTCCTCCTTTGTAATCTGGGTTCTTGAGACGGGTTCTTCAACGGGTCTAGATTTTAATATAATCTAGGTTCTTGAAACGGGTTCTCATCGGGTCTAGATTCTCCATCCTTGACTTGATTTTTGGCTTTCTTGGGGAGTTTTTCAAATTGATTGTGGGTTCAAGGGAATTCATTCCCACGGGTTCATATCATTTGGTATTCAGAGCAAGGTTTCCAATCAGGTCTGATTCTATCTTTTAATTTCTTGCATCCTTAAATTTAATTCTAGGGCTACATTGTTCTAGAGTTGCCAAAAAAAAAAATTGCAGAAACGAAAAGTAGGCTGCCAAAATTCTAAGGGTTTTGGGTTTGGCTGAAATTTGCATCACCTAGGGTTTCAAAATTCTAGGGTTTAATGCATATCTGAGTTTGTCAATTGCTTGGAATGTCGTTCCATTGATTCTCTTCTATTTCGTTGTCAATTCTTGTGTGCTTCAATTCAATTGCTTGATTTTTACAATTGAGTATTTCTGTTTGCGATTGAATTAGAAAAAAAGAAAAGAAAAGAAAAGAAAGGAAAGGAAAAGAAAAGAAAAGAGAGAAAAGAAAAGAAAAGAAAGGAAAGGAAAAGAAAAAAAAAATTCGAAAAAAAAAAAAAAAAAAAGAAGAAGAAGAAGAAGAAGAAGAAGAAGAAGGAGAAGAAGATAAAGAGAGGTAGCATATTTAAAGGTTGCTACATAGTTACAACAAAGACAAAGAAAAACATTTGTGATTGAGTTTTATCCTCAAAGGGGCTGAATACATATTCGTAGTTGGTATCTTGTTCTATAATTACTCTCTCTCTTATAAATTCCTTGAGTCTCGTGTCGTTTTATTCCTTCCTTGTTTCTTGTTTCTTGGATCTATATTACTGGTTGGAATAATACAAGGTTGTATTGTCTTGATTTAGTTCAACTAGTTCTTAAAGAACTTGAGCGGAAAAACTCTTGAGGTAAAAGGCAAGAGAGTGTGAGACTATATTTATCGGGAAAAAGCCAATTAAGAGTGAAACACGAGTGGAGTGTTATTATTCGAGTGTAAACACGTAAGGGAGTGTGTGAGGTTTTCTTTTTGCCACTATTCTTTTGTGCAACACCTTATAATGTCTCAACGGAGTAACGCATCACCAAGGGGGAGAGCGGATAACTCATCCTATATGTTGCAAGCCATGCAACAGCAGTTTGAGCGGTTGAACTTTGTGTTGGGTGAAGTGAGAGATAGGATGGATCATCAAGAAGCAGCGATTAGAAATCTTCAATGTGGGAGAGATAGGAGGCGACGTGAGTGTAGAGTTGAAAATGAGTATGAGAATGAGGGAGATGGTGAGGATGAGGAAGACTTAACATATGAAGTTGGATTGGGTAGACATGGAGGAGTTAGGCGTGGAAGGGGACTTAGGGCAAAGTCGGGGGGTCGAGATGGAGTAGATAAGAACCTTGGGAGCATCAAAATGAAAATACCATCATTTCAAGGTAGAACTGACCCTGAAGTTTATTTGGAGTGGGAGAAAAGAATGGAGTTGGTGTTTGATTGTCATAATTACTCCGAGGAGAAGAAGGTGAAGTTGGCGGTAATTGAGTTCACTGATTATGCCAGTATTTGGTGGGATCAATTAGTGACCAATAGGAGGAGGAATCTTGAGAGGCCTGTAGAAACTTGGAGAGAGTTGAAAGCTATCATGAAGCGGAGATTTGTACCTAGCCACTACTATAGAGACCTCCACCAAAAATTACAAAATCTTACACAAGGGTCTAGGAGTGTAGAGGATTACTATAAGGAGATGAAGGTGGCTATGATTCGGGCTAATGTAGTGGAGGATCGGGAGGCCACGATGACAAAATTTTTGAGTGGGTTGAATAGGGAGATAGCCAATGTAGTTGAGTTGCAACATTATGTGGAGGTAGAGGACATGGTACACATGGCTATGAACGTGGAGAGGAAGTTGAAAATAAAGGGTACATCAAGGTATACTTTCGTTTCTAGTACTCCTTGGAAACAAAAGTGGGACAAAAATGATCAAGCTGTAACAAAGAGGAAGACCGAACTACCTAAGGGAAAAGATGAGGGTGAGGCTGAAACCTCAAGAAAAATAGAGAATGAGTTGGAAAACAATTGTGAGGCCGAGAGTTCAAAAAAAGAGGAGAGTGAAAGAAAAAAAGAGAGTGAAAATGAAAAATATAGTGAGATGAAAAGAGAGAATGAGGCCGAAACATCAAGAGAAAGAGAGAGTGAAAAAGAAAATATAGAGGTGGCTGAGAGTCAAGAAAAAAGAATGGTGCCACAAGAGGAAAAAGAAAGAGAGATTGCAAAGAGAAACAGAGAGACAAAAGTGAGTTTTTATGCTAAGGCAAACTTTTATACTAACAAATTTAACAACTCTTTACCTAGTGTTGTTGTTTCTTTTTTGCAGGGATATGAGGTCATGATTCCTAGCGGCGTGTTTTGTGGATTGCCACCTATTAGGGAGATAAAGCATTACATTGATTTTGTGCCAGGTGTGACAATTCCTAACCGACCTTTCCTTGAAGAACATGAGTTTTTTACACACTTGAAGGGACAAGGTATGTCGTTGACTATAAAGCATGCTAAGTGGGAGGACTGTGTTGAGACTTTTCCTCATGTATTCAAATACACACAAGGTATGGAAAATTTTATGGTTGATGCTTTAGCAAGAAGGTACGTCCTTATCTTCATTTTAGATGTAAAATTGTTGAGACTTGAATATAATAAGGAATTGCATGCAAATGATGATGACTTTGCTAGTGTGTATGGAACATGTGAAAAAGCATCGTTTGGTAAGTTCTATAAATTAGATTGGTACTTGTTTAGAGGGAATAGATTTTGTGTGCCAACTAGTTTTATGCTTAAGTTGCTTGTGTGTGATAGACATGGTGGTTTGTTGGGTAACTTTGGTGTAAGGAAGACTTTCAATATGTTACATGAACGTTTGTGGGAGTATCATTTGCCATTCACTGACGTATTGCATGAATGTTTGTGGAAATATCATTTGTCATTCATTAACGTGTTGCATGAACATTTGTGGAAGTATTACTTGCCATTCATTAAGTTTGCATATAATTGGAGTGGTGTAAGAAAAACTTCAGGTGTGTTTTATGAACGTTTGTGGGAGTATCATTTGCCATTCATTGAATTGCTACATGGACATTTGCAGGAGTATCATTTGCCCTTATTAGAGTGTGCATATAAAACCTTGCATACTACTATTTCTTATTCTCCATTTGAGGTTGTTTATGGTTTTAATCCACTTACTCATTTACCTTTGATGGCTTTGCTTGTTGATGATAGGAGTAGCTTGGATGAGCATTTTCAATTTCTTGAGAAAATTAATGAAAATACACGTGAAGTAGATCTTTCCAGTAAGTATCAAGTTTTTGCTATTTTCAATGTTACTAACATTTTTCCTTTTGATCCAGGTGGAGATTCGAGGTCGAATCCTTTTGAGGATAGGGGGAATGATGGGAACCAAGGTGGGCGTAGTCTTAATGATCATTTGCAAATTCCAGATGGGCCAATTACAAGATCAAGGGCCAAGAAGATCAAGGAAGCAATGCACGGATTGGTGCAATCCACTTGGGATGAAGCTAGCAAGAGCCCAACACTTAAGATGGGCTTGAAAGAAGGAGAACCAGCTTTGATCCACTTGATTCGAGCTGTGGAAGACATGATTTAGAGATAGGGCCTATTGTTATTGGAGACTTCAAATTTGGTTAAATGATTTATTTTATTAGTTTAGAATAAGTGGGCTTGAAGATGCCTGACCCACACGTCTTATTTTCAATGAACTAGGGTTTTCAAGAAGGCCTTGTATTTTGGCCAAGGGCTTATTTGGAAAGTTACTTTTTAGGAATTAGGGTTTTAAGAGGTACTGTAGCGTTACTGTAGCCATACTGTAGCCGCAGGTACTGTAGCACGACACTGTTCATCATGGGCATTTTGGGTAAAAAGGTGCTTTATTTTGGCTAGGGTTTTAATTAGGTTTAGTTTAAATACTCCTTGTAGCCTCATTGAAGGCCTAGACAATATTGAATTTTATTTGTGAGTTGAGTTTTCTCCTCTTGTTCTTAATTGAACTCTTGAACTTATCAAAGGTAAATCACAACCTTTGTGGCATTCCTCCTTTGTAATCTGGGTTCTTGAGACGGGTTCTTCAACGAGTCTAGATTTTAATATAATCTAGGTTCTTGAAACGGATTCTCATCGGGTCTAGATTCTCCATCCTTGACTTGATTTTTGGCTTTCTTGGGGAGTTTTTTCAAATTGATTGTGGGTTCAAGGGAATTCATTCCCACGGGTTCATATCAATGTCTATCACACACAAGCAACTTAAGCATAAAACTAGCTGGCACACAAAATCTATTCTCTCTAAACAAGTACCAATCGAATTTATAGAACTTACCAATCGATGCTTTTTCACATGTTCTATACACACTAGCAAGGTCATCATCATTAGCATGCAATTCCTTATTATATTCAAGTCTCAAAAATTTTGCATCTAAAATGAAGATAAAGACGTACCTTTTTGCTAAAGCATCGACCACAAAATTTTTCATACCTTGTGTGTATTTGAATACACGAGGAAAAGTCTCAACACAGTCCTCCTACTTAGCATGCATTATAGTCAACGACTTACCTTGTCCCTTCCTTCAAGTGTGAAAAAGACTCATGTTGTTCAAAGAAAGGTCGGTTAGGAATTGTCGCACCTGACACAAAATCAATGTAGTACTCTGTCTCCCTAATAGGTGGCACACACCTCTAGGAACCATGACCTCATATCCCTGCAACAAAAGGACAATAATAACACTAGGCAAAGATACGTCAAGTTCGTTAGTATTAAGACTCGTCTTAGCATAAAAACACGCTTTTCTTTTTGTTTTTCTCTCACTTTCTTCACTCTCTTTTTCCCATTCACTCTCTTTTTGCTTTTCACTCTCTTTTTTTCTGTCACTCTCATTTCCTTCATCTTGTTTTGAACTCTCGACCTGACAACTATTTTTCAACTCATTCTCTCTTTCTCTTGAGGTTTCAGCCTCACCCTTATCTTTTCTCCATCTCATTTTACTCTCTCTCTCATTTTCGGCCTCACTATTTCTTTTTTTCTCAATCTCACTTTCAGTCTTGTTTTTTAGCTCAATTTCCTTTTCACTTTTTCTTTTTTGTTTTTTAGCTCAATCTCCTTTTCACTTTTTCTTTTTTGATCACACTCATTTTCCTCTTTCTTTTTTGAGCAACCTCACTTTTCAGTTTCAAATGGTCCCCATGGACTTGTGTTGGAGTTAAAGGAGTAAGTTTGATTGTTTTTCCATCCTTTTCAAAACTGTACATGTTCCTTAACCCATCATGGATCACCTTCCTATCATACTCCCATGGCTTCCCCAACAAAATATGACCAGCATACATAGGCACTACATCACAAAGGACCATATCCTAGTATTTTCCAATTGAAAAAGTAACTAGCACTTGCTTATTGACCCTAACCTCCCCATAATCACTCTACCACTGCAACATGTATGGTCTAGGGTGTTTTAAGATAGGTAAATTCAATTTCTCAACTAAAGTAGTGCTAGCCAAATTAATACAACTCCACAAATCAATGATCATACTACATACCTTGTTGTTGATGTGGCATCTAGTATGAAAAATGTTCTCGCTCTGCTTCTCTGTATCATTCATCTTAATTTGTATATTGAGAGTATGCCTGGCAACAGGAGACTCACCATATTCTTCATTCTTTTAGTTATGTTCAATACAAGGTTCCCACCTCCTACTATCTCTCCTACCTTGTAAATTTCTAATTACCACTTCTTGTTGATCCATCCTATTCCTCACTTCACCTAACACCAAGTTCAACTACTCAAACTGTTGTTGCATGGATTGCAATACAAAGGATGAGTTATCTACCATTCGCTTTGGTAAAGAGCCACTCCGATGAGACATTGTAAAGTGTTGCACAAATGAATGTTAGTGGAAAAATCTCACATACTCCCTTACGTGTTTACACTCGAATAATGGCATTCCGCTCATGTTTCACTCCTAATTGGCTTCTCCCCGATAAAAGTCTTACACTCTCTTGCCTTTTTACCTCAATAATTTTTTTCCGCTCAAGTTCTTTAAGAACTAGTTGAACTAAATCAAGACAATACAACCTTGTATTATTCCAACCAGTAATATAGATCCAAGAAACAAGTTCTTTGTCTTTGTTGTAACTATGTAGCAACCTTTAAATATGCTACCTCTCCTTATCTTCTTCTTCTTCTTCTTCTTTTCGAATTTTCTTTTCATTTCTTTTCCATTCCTTTCCTTTCTTTTCTTTTCTTTTATTTTCCTTTCCTTTATTTTATTTTATTTTCCTTTCCTTTCTTTTCTTTTCTTTTCCTTTCCTTTCTTTTCTTTTCTTTTTTTTTTTTTTTTTTTTTAATTCAATCACAAACAGAAATACTCAATTGTAAAATCAAGCAATTGAATTGAAGCACGCAAGAATTGACAACGAAATAGAAGAGAATCAATAGAACGACATTCCAAGCAATTGACAAACTCAGATATGCATTAAACCCTAGACTTTTGAAATCCTAGGTGATGCAAATTTAAGCCAAACCCAAAACCCTCAGAATTTTTTTTTTTTTTGGCAACTCTAGAACAATGTAGCCCTAGAATTAAATTTAGGATGCAATAAATTAAAAGATAGAATAAGACCTGATTGGAAACCTTGCTCTGAATACCAAATGATATGAACCCGCGGGAATGAAATCCTTTGAACCCACAATCAATTTGAAAACTCCCCAAGAAAGCCAAATTCAAGTCAATGGATGGAAAAACCTAGATTATATCAAAATCTAGACCCGTTGAAGAACTCGTCTCAAGAACCTAGATTACAAAGGTACAAAGGTCGTAATTTACCTTTGATAAGTTAAAGAGTTCAATCAAGAATAAGAGGAGAAACCTCATCTCACAAATAACATTCAGTATTGTCTAACCTTCAAATGAGGCTATAATGAGTATTGAAACTAAACCTAATTAAAACTCTAGCCAAAATAAAGCCCATTTTTACCCAAAATGCCCTGATGAACAGTGTCACGCTACAGTACCCACGACAACAGTACGGCTACAGTAACACTACAGTACCTTTTGAAACCCTAATTCTTAAAAAGTAACTTTCCAAATAAGCCCTTGGCTAAAATACAAGGCCTTCCCGAAAACCCTAATTCATTAAAAATAAGACGTGTGAGCCAGGCATCTTCAAGCCCACTTACTCTAAACTAGTAAAATAAATCATTTAACCATAGGCCCTATCTCTAAGTCATGTCTTCCATAACTTGAATCAAGTGGATCAATGCTAGTTCTCCTTCTTTCAAGCCCATCTTGAGTGTTGGGCTCTTGCTAGCTTCATCTTAAGTGGATTGCACCAATTCGTGCATTGCTTCATTGATCTTCTTGGCCCTTGATCTTGTAATTGGCCCATCTAGAACTTGCAAATGATCTTTAAGAGTAGGCCCACCTTGGTTCCCATCACACTCTCCACCGAGGGAGGGGTCGAGATGCCTTAAGGCTATGGCCACCCCTTTGGTCTCTCGAGGAAGTAATTTTTTCGACAGTTGAGAAGCCGGTCTGCTCTTCGCCATGATGGAGTTGGGGTAAGTTGTCAGGCAGCCAAGAGGTTGGACCCACTCTCTCACGTGAGGGAGATTGGGTAGCCTGCCCACCTACTGATGCTCACAGGGAGGTTAGTGCTAGGCTGTTTGGGACTAGACCCGTTCCCACCCATTGACATCATGGGGAAGGTAAGTATTAGGGTCACGCCAGCGCTGATCCCAAGCTTCGACATGCCAGAGGTCGGGGTAAGTTGTTAGGTAGCTGAGGGGTTGGACCCACTCTCCATCGCAGGAGTGACAAAATGGCCTTAAGGTACATCTCGCCCTTTTCCATTTGTGGGGAGATAAGTTATCGGTTAATTTGGGACTGGACCCGCTCCTGCTTGTTGACGCTCACGAGGAAGGTAAATGTCGGGCAGCCGAGCGTTGGCCTGTTCTCCGCCGCGAGAGGGATAAAGCAGCCTTAGGCGTGACTCATCCCTTCGGTACCTCACTGGGAGATAATTAGTCGTCGATGGAAATTTCATTGATGGAGATTATCTTGATGGCGATTACGTTGATGGAGATTACGTTGATGAAGTAAGGAGTTGAGATAGGCAAGACATATTTTATCCTTAAAAAGCCACATTTTCATTAATATAATTTACAGAACCGACATAGAAATATCAATTAGAAGTCATAGCTCTTTCGCAATAACACTTATGCAGGTGCTCGACATCCTAGGGGTGTGGACCATATGCACCCAGCCATCCCTTGGCTTCAATTCTTGTGCATGACATTCCCATACCAGTACCTGTTCTCCTCACATTTCTCCCACCCCTTGAGGGCTGAAACTTTATCTTCAAGTAGTTGGTTGATGTTACTGCCCTTAGACTGTTGAGGGTGGGTCTGCTGATTATGGCATTGTATGATGAAGGAGCCTTTACCACCAGGAAGTCTACCATGACAGAGGCCGTCAAGGGGGCACTACCCGCCACAAGATAGACAGTGTGATGGTTCCAACTGGCTAGACCATGTCTCCAGAGAAACCTTTGAGTGGCATGGGAGCCGGTTGGAGTCGTGCGGTTTCTATCCCCATTCGGGTAAAGGCTTTCCAGAATAAGATATCTGCAGAGCTGCCGTTGTCAATAAGGATCCTCTATGGCGCCCCCAGCTCCCACACCCCTTGTACATGACAGATAATATGCTATGCATCTAAGTACACTAGCAGTATGCAATAGCGTAGCAGCGGAAAAATTAATAAAAGTCGAATAAACTAAGCAACGCGATAAGCAATTACAAAGTACATGGCACCATACTAATATTATAACCCAAAAACATTGTCCAAAAAGTAAACATGAGCCATAAAGGCATAATATCCCCAAAACCATGAAGCATAATTTAAAATTCACAAAACACGAGATTTCCACAAATGTAACATAAATCCACAGAAGTTAGCCATAAATGCTGTTGGCTTCTTTTTTTTTTTCTTCACAAAATACTTAAGCTCTCGTACTCCTCAAAAAGATTCTGGCTTCACACGCTTTTCCAAAGCCTTATCCTTCTCCCAGTTGTTACGTCGCTTGAACTCTGCGATGAATTCAAGTATACTCGTGATTTTCCGATCAATGGCCTCGAGTCACTCCAGGATGGAGGGCTCGGGCTGACAATCCTCTCTGAATGAGAAGGTGTCGTTCTCTTCCTCTTGGTCATAGTTGTCTTTTACTAAACCTGTCACAACTTCTACCATTCCGGTTGTAAAATGGTAGTGGAAACTACTACAATGAGATTTCAAAAAATCTCAACAATTAATCACACAACATACCACAATTAACACAAGCATACAAAAGGTATATCCTGATATGCGTGCACAAACATGTACTAGACTTATTTCCTTGACCATTTCCAAAATACTTATAACAGAGATTTAAGCTTTTCATGAAAACTTCTTAACTTTTCTTATTCACGTGAACATATTCAAAATTTATCTTATCAGAACATATCACAAAATTTGCATCGAGTGATCCTTATCATATCACGAGATTTTCATCAAATCATCCTTATCTTATGAGCTCTTTTCCTTGTTTAGAGGGTAGACACAACACGACTCCTCTTTGCACCATGTGTTCCTATTAGTTACCACACCATCAACGGTCCGTACATCATGACAAATGCGTCATAAATAGTGATTTATATTAACTCGACCTTACTTCGTTGGGTTACACGCCTTATGCACCCACTAGTGCTTGGTGCTTCCTTGCTCCGGTATCCTTTAAAAAGAATCCATTCAAAGCTCGTCGATTGTTCTTCGTCGACCCAGGGGTTACCACTCCATTCTTTAAAAACACTTCTTCCCCAAATGCATGTGACATGTGACCTAAACATTCTTACTAATACTTGACATATAACATATGAAATGTCGTGCATGAAACAACCAAGCATAACATATTCATTTCATAGCATGATATCAAAAACCAAGATAGATATCAAAACATATACATGGAATCAAGAAAACTTGCCTCGGCCGAAACTCATAGGTACAAAAACATGAATATTTACCACATAAACATGTTCCAAACTTAAAGCATATAATATAGAAATCAAGACATAGTGAAACAAAACATGAAATCATAGGTTTGTGACTAAGTCCGAAACTTCCAAAGCATATTCAAACCGAAACCTCATGTTGCATAAACCATCAATCTCAAACAAGTAAAAACCGAAACTCATGGGCATGTTTCATGGCATTCTCATCATAAATGCGAGACGTATAGTTTCTTCCTTAAAGTTACTTAAGATCATATTATCATAGTCCAACAAACAACCAAGAGATAACAAGCAAAGTAATCAAAATCATAGAAGGATTTACACAAACCATATACGAATATTAACCAAGACTAAGTTCAGTGTATACTTACAAAATCCTCGGAAAGAAATACTAGCAAGCTGTAAATCTGAACATACTATATTAGAAAGAGCATCCAAAACTCTATCTCATGTTCTTGAGTGTGTGTGTGTTTCTAGGGCATCACTTGGCCTTAAAACATTCGGCTTCTAAGGTTTTTAGGTTTAAACCCTCTCATTTCATTCATAAGGAAAAATAAAGCCTAAGGTAGGCAAGAATACATGTGATGGTTGAAACCTGGAGGATGAACTCCCCCTTCACTATTCGGTCAGAAGGGTTTCTCTTGAAAATCCTAGGTTATTTCCAAGAAAATAGTATAAAGTGTGTGTTTTCTACCTTTCTCAAAGTCTAATGATATTTGAATCTCATTTTAGGATTGAGAAAAGACTTGTGTATGTGCAAGACTTAGAGAAATTGATCCTTACCTTGCTAATCCTTGGGTAGTGCCGAAATCCTTCTCTTGCAAGGATTCTCCTTGTTTGGTTGGAGAGAAACCACAAGAAAATGAGAGAGCTATCAAAGGAACATGGGAGAATTGTGTGGAGAGAATGGAGGCAGATCATGCAAAATCCAAAAAATGGCAAGGGAAAATGATATGAACCCGTGGGAATGAATTGTATTGAACCCACAATCAATTTGAAAACTCCCCAAGAAAGCCAAAAATCAAGTCAAGGATGGAGAATCTAGACCCGATGAGAACCCGTTTCAAGAACCTAGATTATATTAAAATCTAGACCCGTTGAAGAACCCGTCTCAAGAACCCAGATTACAAAGGAGGAACGCCACAAAGGTTGTGATTTACCTTTGATAAGTTCCAGAGTTCAATCAAAAACAAGAGGAGAAAACTCAACTCACAAATAAAATTCAATATTGTCTCTCCACCTTCATAGCCAAAATAAAGCCCCTTTTACCCAAAATTACTCTTGATCAACAGTACCGGCTACAGTACCCGCGGCTACAGTGACCCCTACAATAAATTGATGAAACCCTAGTTCCTAAAATGTAACTTTCCAAATAAGCCCTTGGCCAAAATACAAGGCCTTCCCAAAAATATAGTTCATAAGAAATAAGACATGTGAGCCAAGCATCTTCAAGCCCACTTATTCTAAACTAATAAAATAAATCATTTAACCAAATTAGAAGCCTCCAATAACAATAGGCCGTATCTCTAAGTCATGTCTTCCACAGCTTGAATAAAGTGGATCAAAGCTGGTTCTTCTTCTTTCAGACCCATCTTCAGTGTTGAGCTCTTGCTGGCTTCATCCCAAGTGGATTGCACCAATCCTTGCATTGCTTCCTTGATCTTCTTGGCCCTTGATCTTGTAATTGGCCCATCTGGAACTTGCAAAGGATCTTTAAGAGTAGGCCCACCTTGGTTCCTATCAGAAAAGCCCCCTGGGCGTGTACCCTTCTCTTTATATGTGAGACCCTTCACTTCCCTCCTTGTTTGCATAAAAAAACCTTGCATGAAAGACAAGTGGCAAGGTTTCTTCTTCTCCCTCTCTCGATAACCGAAAATCCTCTTGGAGTTTCCCACTTGGATTGCATTGGGAAGGGACATTCTTGGGAGGTAGCGTGTAGGACTTCTCTACTTGGTCGAAAATCCTCTTTTTCCCTCTTATCCCTTCCTTTCCTTAAATAAGTAAATATATTTTCAAGGGTAATTTGGTAAAATCATGCATGTCTTTTCCTATTCTCAACAAGTAACTCTTGGCATAGAAGACAAGAGTTAATGTCATTGTGACACAAAGTGGTAAGTCCTTACACATCCCAGCAACTGATATGCGAGCTTTGGATTCTAGCAATAGTAGTGTTGAGTTGCCCACGGAAGCTTAGGTAATCAAGCGCCTAGTTAAGGTACCATTTCCTCAAACTTTAAAATCTGGTATGCGAGCTTTGGATTCTAGCAATGAAATCCTAGAGAACCTTAGATAGGTAAAGATCAATCTTCCTTTTTTTATGTTATTAAACAAGTTCCTACTTATGCAAAAATTCTCAAAGATTTGTGTACAGTTAAGAGGAAGCATCATGTTAAGAAGACAACATTCCTGACAGAGCAAGTTAGTGCTCTAATTGAGCAGTGAATACCTCTTAAGTACAAGGATCTTGGTTGTCCAACCATTGCATGTAATATTGGGAATCATGAGTTTGGGTGAAATTAAGCCTGCATCTATTGTGCTTCAATTGGCTGACCATTCAGTTAAGAAACCAAGAGGGATAGTTGAGGATGTTTTGATCCAAATTGACAAGTTTTACTTCTCTGTTATTTTTTAGTTTTGGTTACTTAGTCAGTTGTTGAGGCTAACTCTAAGATTCCTCTTAGATTAGGTAGACATTTCCTTGCTACTGCTAATGGACTTAAAAACTGCAGGAATGGGGTGATGAAACTATCTTTTGGAAACATGACCATGGAGGTCAACAAATTCCACATCAGTAGGGAGCCCATGGACGATGATGAGTGCCAACAAACATACATGATTGACGCAATCATAGACAAGAGAGTTCACGTAACTCATGATTCTGATCCTCTTGAATATTTCCATGTTAATTTTAAGTTTGATACTATTAGTGATTCATCTGATGTTGTTGATATTTGTGCTATTTTTTATGCAACTCAGGATTATGGAACACAGGCTTGGCAATCGAAATTTGAGGAGTTGCCTAAGAAAAGTGAAAAACAAATTCTTTCAAGTGTGGAGAGTCGCAAATTGGAATTGAAACCACCGCCCTTAGGTTTAAAGGATGCATTTGTGGGCCTAGGTGACACTTCTCTTGTTAGTATTTCTTCAAAATTGAATGCGGGTACGCTTAAGAAATTTCAGTTGAGCGAATTAGAGGAGTTGAGAAATTATGCTTAAGAAAACTATACAATCTATAAGGCTAAAATGAAAGCGTTTCATGATAAGAATATTGTTAGAAAGACGTTTAAACCTAATGATCGAGTGTTCTTATATGATTCTAAACACCAAAAGCACCCAGGAAAACTTAGGTTTAGGTGGATCGACCCTTTTGTAATGAAGAATGTTTTTTACAAATGGAGCTGTAGAAATAGAGGATCCTAAGGAAGGTCGGATCTTTAAAGTAAATGGTCAACAACTTAAAGTATTAATTGATAGACAAGTTCTGGAAATGGAAGACATTCCACTTGTGGATCCGGTCTATCAACCTTGACCACACCACGTAGGTATGTTTTTCTTTATTTGTTTTGCTTTATTTTTGTTTTCTCTTATTTTCTTTCTTTTCCTTTTTGTTTGCTGTTGTTTTCTTTATTTTTGTTTGTAGGTTAGTTTCATTTTGTCATTTCAGGTTACCATCTTTGGTGCTTAGTGAGAAATGATAGAACACACACTTTCTACTATTTTCTTGGAAATAACCTAGGGTTTCTCTTAGAAACCCTTGATAAGAGAAACCCTTGAGACCGAAAAGTGATGGGGGAATTCATCCTCCTTGTTTCGACCATCACATGTATTCTTGGCTACATTAGGTCTTGTTCTACCTTAGGTGTGAAATGAAGAGGGTTTTATCCTAATGACCCTAGAAGCCGAATGGTTTAAGCCAAGTGATGCCCTAGAAACACACACGCACATACACACACTCAAGAACATGAGATAGGGTTTTAGATGCTCTTTCTAATATGGTATGTTCGGATTTACAGCTTGCTAGTGTTTCCTTACAAGAATTTTGTAAGTATAATCTCAACCTACTGATGGAAACCAAGGTGGGCCTACTCTTAAAGATCATTTGTAAGTTCCAGATGGGCCAATTACAAGATCAAGGGTCAAGAAGATCAAGGAAGCAATGCACGGATTGGTGCAATCCTCCACTTGGGATGAAGCTAGCAAGAGCCCAACACTCAAGATGGCCTTGAAAGAAGGAGAACCAGCTTTGATCCACTTGATTCAAGCTGTGGAAGACATGACTTAGAGATAGAGCCTTTTGTTATTGGAGACTTCCAATTTGGTTAAATGATTTATTTTATTTGTTTAGAATAAGTGGGATTGAAGATGCCTGGCCCACACGTCTTATTTTTAATGAACTAGGGTTTTCTAGAACGCCTTGTATTTTGGCCAAGGGCTTATTTGGAAAGTTATTTTTTTAGGAATTAGGGTTTCAAGAGGTACTGTAGTACTGTAGCCATACTGTAGCCGCGCATACTCTAGCGTGACACTGTTTATCAGAGGCATTTTGGGTAAAAACGGGCTTTATTTTGGCTAGGGTTTTATGTAGGTTTAGTTTAAATACTCCTTGTAGCCTCATTTGAAGGTTAGACAGTATTGAATATTATTTGTGAGTTGAGGTTTCTTTTCTTGTTCTTAATTGAACTCTTGAACTTATCAAACGTAAATTACAACTTTTGTGGCATTCCTCCTCTGTAATCTAGGTTCTTGAGACAGGTCCTTCAACGGGTCTAGATTTTGATATAATCTGGGTTCTTGAAATGAGTCTAGGTTTTTCCATCCATTTACTTGAATTTGGTTTTCTTGGAGAGTTTTCAAATTGACTGTGGGTTTAAGGGATTTCATTCCCGCGAGTTCATATCACCTACTCTTGGTTAATACTTGTATATGATTGTGTAAATCTTTTCATTACCATGTTTGTTTTTGTTACTATTTCTTATTTGCTCATTTGATTATGTTAATATGATCTTATGTCAATCTATGGAAGGAATTATTTGCTTTGAAATTACGATGAACATGCCATGAAATACTTGTATATGTTTCAGTTTTTCCATGTTTAAGGATGATGGAATATGTATCATGATATTTCAGCCATACCATATCTTGAATGATTCGAATCTTAGTCAACTGTTATGATTTCATACATTATTTGCTTTGATCCCCATGTTATTTTGCTTGAAGTTTGGAATATATTTATGTGATGAATCTTCATGTTTTTGTGCATTCAAGTTTTGGCCAAAGCAAGTTTTTATAGTTCTACAAAATATCTATCAGGGTTTATGTGATCATGCTCTGAAATGAATATATTATGCTTGGTTGTTTTATGCACGGCATCTCTTATGTCATATGTCAAGTATAAGTATGTATGTTTAAGTCTCATGTCACATACATTTGGGAAAGCAGTGTTTTCAAAAAAGTGTTTTCAAAAGTGTTTTCGAATAAAATTTTTTCAAAGAAAAAGTCCTAGTGGAACTCATCTGTCCACTCTGGAGTGCCTAAGAATGGAGTGGTAAGGTAACCCCTGGGTCGACAAAGAATAGTCGACGAGCCTTAAATGGATTCTTTTTAAAGAATACCAGGGCGAGGAAGCACCTAATGGTAGTGGGTGCATATGGCATCTAACCTGACGAAGTAAGGTCGAGTTAATATGATTCTCTGTTTTTGACGTAGTCACCACGGTGTACTGACCGTTGATGGTGTCCACCCTCTAAACAAGTATAAAAGCTCATATGATACGGATCACTCGATGAAAATCTTGTGATATGTTCTGATAAGGCAAGTTCTGAATAAGATCACGTGACTATGAAGTCAAGAAGTTTTTACGAAAAATTTAAGTCTTTGTTACAAGTCTTTTCTAAATGGCCAAGTGTATAAGTAAAGTTCTGGTTAAGACATATGTCAAGTACATATCCATGCACGCATATCATGATATACTTGTTGTATGCTTGTATTAACTATGGTATGTTGTGTGATTACTTACTGAGATTTTTTGAAATGTCATTGTGATAGTTTCCACTACCATTCCCCAACCGGAGTGGTATATGTTGTAAAAGATACCCCAGATACCCAAGAAACATAAACCTGGATGGTTCTTCGATAGAAGATGAGTTCACTATTCAGGCTCATCAAGACTACATTGCGGATGTATTAATTCATAAGGCTAAGCTACTTAGGGAGATCTTACATAGTATTAGTGAGACAGAAATTAACGCTATGATCTATCAACCCTCTAAGAACTTGAAGTTTTCGTAGAATATGGACTAGTTTTCTACATATTTAGAGCGAGTATCTAAGGCTTCAGCTGAGGTGAAGGCAGTACCAAAGGATTTAGCTCTATTACCGCCCGAGCCTCGGCAATCCCAAGAGATCTTTTGGTGTCTATCTCCTGATGGGACGATGGTTATGAAAAGTACGCGATGAGTACCAACATGGACTTAGTCTTAAAGATCTTTTGTAAATTTCAGATGGGCCAATTACAAGATCAAGAGTTAAGAAGATCAATGAAGCAATGTAAGGATTGGTGCAATTCACTTGGAACGAGTTTAGCAAGTGCCCAACATTCAAGATGGGTGTGAAGGATGAAGATCCAGTTTTGATTCATTTGATAAGCTATGGAAGAAGGCAAAAACATGACTTAAAGGCTTTGGGCACTTGAAAAAGCTTTCAACTTGTTTAATTCAATTAAAGGACTTATTTTATTAGCTTAGAATGATTGGGTTTGTTTCGGGAAGAACTTAAGGGGGCCTATACAAGGGCATGTTAGAAAAGTTATTATTTTATTGAACTAGGGTTAGGGTTTTACTGTAGCAAGTATTGTAGCCGTATTGTAGATGCGGCATTCCTCCTTATAATCTGGGTTCTTGAGACAGGTTCTTTAGTAGGTCTAGATTTTAATATAATCTAGGTTCATGAAACGAGTTCTCCTCGGGTCTAGATTCTCCATCCAATCACTTGATTTTAGCTTTCTTGGGAGAGTTTTCAAATTGATTGCGGGTTCAGGGGAATCCATTCCTGCGGAATGGCCTGCACTAGGCTCTCTTCGAGGCCCCCCTCTATCATTGAGGCTCCTCGAATTCTCTCCCTCCACGGCCATCTCAATTTCAGCAATAGATGACTTTGTGATTGGTGCAGGAGAGAGAGCAGCGGTCGTCTTTCCAGATGCGAGGTCAAGAACCACGACCAACTTTGGCTCCACTGCTTCCCTTCTAGAAGCCCTCTGACAGATTCCTTGGTCAGGGCCATCGTGAGCTCGATGACGATAGTGGCCGAAGCAGGGCCCCCTTGTGATGACTGGGCTCGAGAGGACTTGGGGGAAGACATCATCTCCACACCTGGGTCAGAGCCTCCTGCGCAATCCTCAACAACACCCTTGAAAACTTAACCTTTGATGGTGGATTGCGCTGTAGAAGCAGATGGGGGGATCATCTCAAGTTGAACTCAGAGGGAGGTTCTACCAGAGTTGATCAATGAGGAGCCGACTCCAAGAGAGCTTGTTGGTTTCCAGGGATGGTGCGACAGGCTCCATTGGAATTGCGACAGTGACGGGCTCCGAAATCATAGCAGCTGCAGAAGGGGGAGCGGTTGGTGCCTTTGGGATGGTAGCACTCTCCCTCTGCCTCCTTACTGGATTCAACCAAAGCTATGCAACGTAGCTCCTTTGGAGAGGCCTTCGGCTGTATTACTTTGTCGTCGAGAACCACCCCCCATATGGCCCGAAGGGGGAACTCACGGTGATTTACCTATTGACCGAAAATTCCCACCCTCGGCCGGACATGAAGAAAAATTTGGGGACCAATCTTTGACCTTGCGATAATACTATTCAAAAGAAACAAGGGCGTGCTGATATGAACCCGTGGGAATGAATTCCCTTGAACCCACAATCAATTTGAAAACTCCCCAAGAAAGCCAAAAATCAAGTCAAGGATGGAGAATCTAGACCCGATGAGAACCCGTTTCAAGAACCTAGATTATATCAAAATCTAGACTCGTTGAAGAACCCGTCTCAAGAACCCAGATTACAAAGGAGGAACGCCACAAAGGTTGTGATTTACTTTTGATAAGTTCAAGAGTTCAATCAAGAACAAGAGGAGAAAACTCAACTCACAAATAAAATTCAATATTGTCTGATCTCTCAAATGAGTCTACAAAGAGTTTTTAAACCCAAACCTAATCAAAACCCTAGCCAAAATAAAGCCCCTTTTTCCCAAAATTACCCTTGATGAACAGTACCGGCTACAGTACCCGCGGCTACAGTAACCCCAACAATAAATTGATGAAACCCTAGTTCCTAAAATGTAACTTTCCAAATAAGCCCTTGGCCAAAATACAAGGCCTTCCCAAAAACATAGTTCATAAGAAATAAGACATGTGAGCCAAGCATTTTCAAACCCACTTATTCTAAACTAGTAAAATAAATCATTTAACCAAATTAGAAGCCTCCAATAACAATAGGCCGTATCTTTAAGTCATGTCTTCCTCAGCATGAATAAAGTGGATCAAAGCTGGTTCTTCTTCTTTCAGACCCATCTTCAGTGTTGGGCTCTTGCTGGCTTCATCCCAAGTGGATTGCACCAATCCTTGCATTGCTTCCTTGATCTTCTTGGCCCTTGATCTTGTAATTGGCCCATCTGGAACTTGCAAAGGCTCTTTAAGAGTAGGCCCACCTTGGTTCCTATCACGTGCATTGCCTAAAACTGCAAATGTTCCCTTCACGTTTGTGAGGTTGTGGGATAGGAGAAACTCGAGGCGAATAAGGTCAGTATGCTCTAGGTCTGATTTTAACAAAGGTCGCTGCTACCAAAGGACACAACAACACATCAAGATCCTCCAAGCATTTGGGTGGAGTTGCGAGGGGGCCAATCTAAGACGGTCTAGTAGGTCACGGACAAGATGTGGGAAGGGTAACCTTAGCCCACAAAAGAACCTGCTGGGGAAGATGGCTTCGAGGCATAAATGTCATCATCGACAACCCCCTCGTGTGTTCTAGAAACTTAAAAACCCACCTTCTCCGAGACATGGTGATGACATGGCATGACATGACATATATAACAACATACGAACATAAACTGTAGTTTCCTTACCCATTACACATACGCAAATAAACTGATAGTAAGTTAAGAGTTAACTTACCTTAATTGTCGCGTTCTACGAGAATAAAGCACGAAATATGAGGAACTGTAAGAGGTATTCTAAAAGTTAGAAATTTAATTACTAACAATTAAAAATGTGAAAAGAGATAACTTAGGGTAAAATGACCATTTTACCCTCTACATGTGGAAAAATGACCATTTTACCCCTAACTTAAGGATTTCACATCCTAAGTCCAAAAATTACTAAAATATACATTTCTCATGTAAGTTATGTTCTAAACTCAAAATCAACTAAGAAAAATTTAAAACCATTCACAACTATGGAAAACTCACAAGGGCCGAAACATTCATAGGCTCATTTTTCTTGATTTTGGTTACAATTTCTTCCATGTTCAAAACTCATGATTAAAACAAAATTTTGTAACAAAGATCTTCCTATCCTAAGTATAAAAATACAATTAAAATATCCATTAAGAAAAAGCTAATCATCAACATCAAACTTTCTGTAAGAAGATCCAAACTTTCTAACCAAGAGTAAACCCTTAAATCACAAGTTTTGACCTTAATAAAAACATCTCCATGAATTTCAAAAAATCAAATCTTACTTCTAACATATTCATAACATCATGCTAAGATCAACCATGCTTTAAATCATCAAAAAAATTTACCAAAAATCACAAACCAACACTTAGAGTTTTTGGTTTTACACTTAGTGCAAAAACAGAAAATTTTCTCTCAACTAACTTTGATCAATCTCTTTGTCCATAGCTTAAAGACAAGTGATCTTCAAAGTATCACATCACATGGTTTAAAAACATGTGTCCTAAAGAAGATCCAACCATCAATCTTAAAATCACATGGCTAAAACTCAATAAAACATGGATCTAACCCAACCACATCAAATCTTTGGCCTAGCCGAAATCCTATTGCAGAGAAAAATTATATCTTTAAAACTAATACTAAATATCTTCAAAATAACATCTTAACATGTATATAAGAAGCTTAGTATCATCACATAGAAATATCAAAGCTTTGAAATAAGATTAAACCATGAAATATTCAAACTTTCACAAAACAAAAACTTTTTTTCCACTTCCAGTTTTCAAGTTTCTAGATTTAAGGAAATCTATCATCAAAATCTTTATTCATGCAACAAAACCTCAATGAACATTCATAAATACATGCTAAAAACACTCCATAAAAGTTTTGGAGCAAAATATGTCAATTAGCTTGGTCAAAAATTCCAAAACATAACATACTCTCCAGTTTCACGCCCGGAATGACTCTTCCATGGTTAAAAATAATTTTAATTGACCAAATAAATATGGAATGAGACTAATAAGATATCCACGAAAACTAAACTCAAATACAAACAACTTTTCTGAATGAGGCATCGTGAGAAAAATACTTAAAAAGGGTCGAAAAGCTCCAAGCAAAAAGATCCAAGAATCTGCTTGGGAGAACTCTTTTGAGTTTCTCTATAAGAACGGGGTGAAGAAGTAATGAAAGGGAGTGAAATGTGTCTTGCATGACTTCAGACTTCAGGAAGGAAAAGTTATAGGCTTGAATGACCCTTGATTGGAGGTGGCTATGTGACATATAGTGGAGAATAGAGAGGAGCAAGGACTGCCTGTAGCAACTGTGAGATATGGAGGTTGATGGGGTGGATTCTCCTTCACATCAAGGCATTATTGGGTGCAGCCAACGGCAGTGGATGGTCTGCCATGTGGGGGTGCAAACTTCTTCGAGAAGGTTTTCCAAGGTGGCCAAATTCGTGGGCCTTGGTGGGCCTCAACCCAATGGGCTTCAATTTGGGGTTTAAATGAGATTTGGCTAGGATTTGAGGTGCTATCAAGCCCAAATCTAATTTTTCTTGGCCCAATCAAATTTCTAAAGTTTAAAAGGTTGAACAATGATGTCAGAACAAGGGTTTGACAAATTTCCATCGTTACACAAAATAACAACCACTATAACATAAGGGTATAACACTCCCAAAGGTTATTGCCTAAACTTAATGACTTCTAGGCTAATCGTCTAGGATACTGAATCTTTGCTTAAATGAAATCACTATTCTCCTTACTATTCAAAGAATTATCCCCAACGTATATATATCAACCATTCTTAACTCTCTCTCTCTGAAATCAAATCAATTTATACTAACATACCAGCATACTCTTTAAATCTAAAACTTCAAGTATTCTCACAACGATTAATTCCTCCTCCTAGGTGGTACCTCTATAAACGGTCAGCTATTAACCTCAACTCAAGACTTATTCTCTTATGATTGGCCTAGCTCTTCTATCTATCATAAGCTGCCTCTTATTCTAACTCTAATCAAAAGATTCTGTTCCTACCGTTCACATAAATCCTCAAGACCAATATTCACCACCCATATAAAAGTCTCCAATATAATGGTGATCTACGTTTTCCATAGACACAACGCTTTGCCAAAAACACTTAATGGCAGCTGGATAAAACTACCATCATTAGCGAATCCTACTACGGCCAAATCATCTCCAAAACACTTTACTCTTCCTATGGTACTACCATGACCTTTTGGTATGTATGCACCAACCTAGACTAATCGGAGCGCCATTTATTTTTACCACTTTGCCCATGCTTAGTGGAAACCAATTGAGGGCAAAGTAGCAAAGTTTTGATGTTGGAGTTTATCGCTCGCGGGCTTCCTATGATACTACGATAACCTTATGGAATGTATGCCTTAACAATGGGGCACTCGGAGCACCTCTTACTTTTACCACTTTGCCCTTCCTTAGTAGAAAACCAATTGAGGGCAAACATATGAGGTTGGAGTTAATCGCTCACATGCTTCCTATGGTACTTCCATGACCTTATGGTCTGTATGCCCCAACGTCGGCCCAATCGGAACACCTCTTATTTCTAGCACTTTGCCCTTGCTTACTAGAAACCAATTTAGTGAAAAGTGGAAAATGTATGAGGTGAGGTTGGAGTTTGATGGAAACCAAAGTGGGCCTATTCTTAAAGATCATTTGCAAATTCCAGATGGGCCAATTACAAGATTAAGGGCCAAGAAGATCAAGGAAGCAATGCACGGATTGGTGCAATCCACTTGGGATGAAACTTGCAAGAGCCCAACACTCAAGCTGTGGAAGACATGACTTAGAGATAGGGCCTTTTGTTATTGGAGACTTCTAATTTGGTTAAATGAATTGTTTTATTAGTTTGGAATAAGTGGGCTTGAAGATGCCAGGACCCACACGTCTTATTTTTAATGAACTAGGATTTTCGAGAAGGCCTTGTATTTTGGCCAAGGGCTTATTTGAAAAGTTACTTTTTAGGAATTAGTTTTTCAAGAGGTACTGTAGCCGTACTGTAGCCGCGGGTACTGTTGCGAGACACTGTTCATCAGGGCATTTTGGGTAAAAATGGGCTTTGTTTTGTCTAGGTTTTTAATTAGATTTAGTTTAAATACTCATTGTAGCCTCATTTGAAGGTTTGACAATATTGAATGTTATTTGTGAGTTGAGGTTTTTCCTCTTGTTCTTGATTGAACTCTTGAACTTATCAAAGGTAATTCACAACATTTTTGACGTTCCTCTTTTGTAATCTAGGTTCTTGAGACTGGTTCTTCAACGGGTATAGATTTTGATATAATCTAGGTTCTTGAAACGAGTTCTCATCGGGTCTAGGTTTTTTCATCCATTGACTTGAATTTGGCTTTCTTGGGGAGTTTTCAAATTGATTGTAGGTTCAAAAGATTTCATTCCCGCGGGTTCGTATCATTTGGTATTCAGAGCAAGGTTTCCAATGAGGTCTGATTCTATCTTTTAATTTTTTGCATCCTTAAATTTAATTTTAGGGCTACATTGTTCTGGGGTTGCCAAAAAAAAAAAAAAATTTTCAGAAACAAAAAGTAGGCTGTCGAAATTCTTAGGGTTTTTGGGTTTGGCTGAAATTTGCATCGCCTAAGGTTTCAAAATTCTAGGGTTTCCTGCATCTCTAACTTTGTCAATTTCTTAGAGTGCCGTTCCATTGATTCTCTTCTATTTCATTGTCAATTCTTGTGCGCTTGAATTCAGTTACTTGATTTTCACAATTGAGTATTACTGTTTGTGATTTAATTAGAGAGAAGAAGAGAAAAGAAAAGAAAAGAAAGGAAAGGAAAAGAAAAGAAAAGAAAGGAAAAGAAAAGAAAAAAAGAGAAAATCAAAAAAAAAAAAAAGGGTAGCATATTCAAAGGTTGCTACATGGTTACAACAAAGAGAAGGAAATACATTTATTGAGTGAGCTTTATCATCAAAGGGACTGAATACATCTTTGTAGTTGGTATCTTGTTTTATAATTACTCTTTCCCTCGTATAATTCCTTGAGTCTCATGCCATTTTATTCATTCCTGGTTGGAATAATACAAGGTTGTATTGTCTTGATTTACTTCAACTAGTTGTTAAAGAACTTGAGCGGGAAAACTATTGAGGTAAAAGGCAAGAGAGTGTGAGACTATTATCGGGAAAAAGCTAGTTAGGAGCGAAACACGAGTGGAGTGTGCCATTATTTGAGTGTAAACAAGTAAGGGAGTGTGTGAGGCTTTCCACTAACATTCTTTTGTGCAGCACTTTAAAATATCTCACCGGAGTGGCTCTTCACCGAAAGCGATGGTAGATAACTCATCCTTTGTGTTGCAATCTATGCAACAACAGTTTAAGCGGTTGAATTTGGTGCTAGGTGAAGTGAGGGATAGGATAGATCATCAAGATGTTGTAATTAGAAATCTACAGAGCAGGAGAGATAGGAGGCGAAGTGAGTCTAGTGTTGAAAATGGGTTTGAGAAAGAAGAGTATGGTGATTCTCTTGTTACTACGCGTGCACTCAATACACAAGTTAAGATGGATGATATAGAGCAGCAGAGCGAGAACATTTTTCATACTATATGCCACACCAAGAATAAGGTATGTGGTATGATTATTAATTTGAGGAGTTGCATTAATTTGGCTAGCATTACTTTAGTTGAGAAATTGAATTTACCTACCTTGAAACACCCTAGACCATACATGTTGCAGTGGTTGAGTGATTGTGGAAAGGTTAGGGTAAATAAGCAAGTGCTAGTTACTTTTTCAATTGGAAAATATCAGGATATGGTCCTTTGTGATGTAGTGTCTATGCATGTTGATCATATTTTGTTTGGGAAGCCATGGGAGTATGATAGGAAGGTGATCCATGATGGGTTAAGGAACATATACAGTTTTGTAAATGATGGAAAAACAATCAAACTTGCTCCTTTACCTCCAACACAAGTCCATGGGGACCATTTGAAACTGAAAATTGAGGTTGCTCAAAAAAGAAAGAGTGAAAATGAGTGTGATCAAAAAAGGAAAAGTGAAAATGAAATTGAGTTAAAAAGCAAGAGTGAAAGTGAGATTGAGAAAAAAAGAAATAGTGAGGCCGAAAATGAGAGAGAAAAGATGAGGGTGAGGCTGAAACCTCAAGAGAAAGAGATAATGAGTTGAAAAACAGTTATCAGGTCAAGAGTTCAAAACAAGATAAAGGAAAAGAGAATGAGAAAAAAAGAGAGTGAAAAGCAAAAAGAGAGTGAAAGGGAAAAAGAGAGTGAAAAAGAAAAAGATTGTGGAAAGAAAAGAGAGAGTGAAGAAAGTGAGAGAAAAACAAAAAGCAAAGTGAGTTTCTATGCTAAGGCGAGTCTTAATACTAACGAACTTGACGTATCTTTACCTAGTGTTATTGTCTTTTTGTTGCATGAATATGAGGTCATGTTTCCTAGAGGTGTGTTTAATGGATTGCCACCTATTAGGGAGATACAGTACTACATTGATTTTATACCAGGTGCGACAATTCCTAACCGACCTTTCTTTGAAGAACATGAGTCTTTTTCACACTTGAAGGGACAAGGTAAGTCGTTGACTATAATGCATGCTAAGTGGGACGACTGTGTTGAGACTTTTCCTCATGTATTCAAATACACACAACGTATGGGAAATTTTGTGGTTGATACTTTAGCAAGAAGGTACGTCTTTATCTTCATTTTAGATGCAAAATTGTTGAGACTTGAATATAATAAGGAATTGCATGCTAATGATGATAACTTTGCTAGTGTGTATGGAACATGTGAAAAAGCAGCGTTTGGTAAGTTCTATAAATTAGATTGGTACTTGTTTAGAGAGAATAGATGTTGTGTGCCAACTAGTTTTATGCTTAAATTGCTTGTGTGTGATAGACATGCTTAAATTGCTACATGACATTTGCGGGAGTATCATTTGCCCTTATTAGAGTGTGCATATAAAATCTTGCATACTACTATTTTTTATACTCCACTTCAGGTTGTTTATGGTTTTAATCCACTTACTCATTTACCTTTGATGGCTTTGCTTGTTGATGATAGGAGTACCTTGGATGAACATTTTCAATTTCTTGAGAAAATTAATGAAAATACATATGAAGTAGATCTTTCAAGTAAGTATCATGTTTTTGCTATTTTCAATGTTACTAACATTTTCCTTTTGATCCAGGGGGAGATTGGAGGTCGAATCCTTTTGAGGAGAGGGGAAATGATGGTGATATGAACCCGTGGGAATGAATTCCCTTGAACCCGTGGGAATGAACCCGTGTAAGTATCATGTTTTTGCTATTTTTGCCACATGCGTTGTATACACCCTTACCCGTTTCTCCTCTTGTTCTTGATTGAACTCTTTAACTTATCAAAAGTAAATCACAACCTTTGTGGCGTTACTCCTTTGTAATCTAAGTTCTTGAGACGGGTTCTTCAACGGGTCTAGATTTTGATATAATCTAGGTTTTTTAAACGAGTTCTCATCGGGTCTAGGTTTTTCCATCCATTGACTTGAAATTGGCTCTCTTGGGGAGTTTTCAAATTGATTGTGGGTTCTAGGGATTTCATTCCCGTGGGTTCATATCACAACAGCTTCATCAAAATATCAAAGTTTCACACAAACATTCAGACTGTCACCCAGTATGACCTTGGAAACTGGCTTCTATCTAAACAAAAATCTATGAAAATTTACAAAAAATATATCAATGGAAATTAGACTCAATTAGAAACAAATTATATGAAGGGAGTTTTGTGAGAATTGATTTGAAAAGGCTTTGAAAAAATCGAGGAAGAATAGCTAGGAAAACTGTCCGAAGACTCTCTCTTGGGTTCTCTCTAGAAAAATGATTGTGAATGCAAATTCTAAAGTGTGGGACGCAAGGTACGACATATACAAGGTCTAGGGCTGATATGGGGTGGCTGAATGACTTCTAGATGGGAGGTTGGTAGCCAAATATGATGGGACAAACTGTTGCATAGCTACTGCTGGTAGCAGAAAGTTTCTAGTTAAGTCGATGGCTATGATCTTGTAGCCTATATGTCTTCCATCAAAAGACTGTTCAGGGCTGAAATGAGCAGTGGTGTCAGCCCATGTCTAGGCCTTGGGAGGGGAAGAAGCTTCCTCAAAAAGCCGCCTTTGGTGGTGGCTTTCAGTGGGCTTAGGATGGGCCTTATGAATGGGCTAAATTTTGATATTTCATGGGCTTCACTTTGGGGTTTCAGCTAGGTTCAAGCCCAAAACCAAATTTTCTTGGCCCAATGTGATTAGCAAGATGTAATAGAGTGGTTAAAGGTGTATTAGTGAAAAATTGAGCGATTAATTTGCATTGAAAGTGATTATTCCAAGTGATTAAACACTTAATCAAAACCGGGCCATGAGGGGTTTGAAGTTGTGGTTTAGAATTTTTGTTTGTTTTCGGGTTTCAATTGAAATCCAATGGCTTGGGGTTTCACTAGGGTTGAAACCCTCTTTTGGTTGGTCAAATGGTTGGATGGAATAATATTCGCATAGGAGGCATGATCACAATGGCCTGATTTGCATCCAATCATAACACTTAACTCATTATGTGACAAGTGTCCTGGTACTATTCCAATGAATGGCTAGGTGTGACATCCTGAATTTTCATAAGGAATCGTATTTACATTTTGTATGGATAAAGATGTGTCTTTGAAATTTTGGAATAAGTATGGAAGAGCTCATTAGACTAATTTCTGTTTTTTTTTTTTTTTTTTTTTTTTTTTTTTTTTTTTTATGGGATTTGGATCTTTTAGTATAAGGGTTGCTAGCCCTCAAAAGGAAATAGAGAGACCTGGCCGAAGGGAATAAGCCCATGGAGAGTATTTGCTTTAGGAGGCCCAAGTTAGGCTATGGAACAAGGAGGAGTCGCCACTTGGCCTCTAGATGGAGTTTTTGGTCTTTTGGAAAAAGGCTAAGTTGACACTTGTCAACCATGCATTGGATCTTTGAGTGAAAAATGGAAGAAGCAAAAAGAGAAACTAGGGTTTCAATTTTGGAATGTAGGCACCACTTTTTGCAAGGCACGTCATACTAGGGAAGACAAAAAGCATGTTCTAGAAGACTTCTGGAGGAAAAAGGAGAGCATGTGACTGACGGCTACAAAGGGGAGAGGAAGAAAAGAAAAAAGCACCTAGAGAATGACACAAGTGACATGGGATTTTCGCCAAGTCCAAGAACACACACACCCTCACGCCACTTGTCAACCATGCACACTAGAAGAGTGTTTTGGAAGATTAGGGTTTTGAGAAAATTACCTTTTAACCTTTTGGTGCTTTGAACCTAAACATAAGTGGAAGGGCAAAATGAAGAATGGAGGCAAAGAGAGTTTTGTTTTTGGGAAGAGAAGGCCACACGACAGCACCAACCCAAGTCCACCCGTGGGTCTTCCCCATGCAAGTCGCATCTTGAGGGAAAGGGGAGGATACCACTTGTTTTGCATGCGTTGGTTGGTGAAAAGTTTGGAGGGACACAATATAAGGAGGCAACCAAAAATGGGGGAGACCTTTTTGTGAAAGTTTTCTTGTTCTCCTAGTGTATTTCGGCCACCACACTCACTCTCTCTAGTTTCTACCACCATTTTCGTGTATACCAAAAAACCACTCATAATATTTTGAGTAGGAGCTCTACACTTGGAGGTAAGAGTCACTTCATTTATTTTCATGATGCGCACACACGACCAAGGGAAGAACTCATCTAGTCATTTTGGGTTTTAGCATTTTTCTCACAGAACCACCCATTTTCACTCTAGAGACTAGGGTTTTCCTTCTAAGAAGATGGAACCCAAAATGTTATTATGTTTTGAACAAATGAACGTGTGATCTATAGGGTAGTGCAAGATTTGGTTTTAACTCAAAAAGAAAAACAAGGGTTTTTAATCTTCGAAGGTTTCGGCCCTAGGGTTTAGAATGAGAAAAAGATTTGAAAATATCACTACACTTAGACTGATATGAACCCGCAGAAATGAAATCTCTTGAAGCCACAATCAATTTGAAAACTCCCCAAGAAAGCCAAATTCAAGTCAATGGATGAAAAACCTAGACCCGATGAGAACTCGTTTCAAGAATCTAGATTATATCAAAATCTAAACCCGTTGAAGAACCCGTCTCAAGAACCTAGATTACAAAGCAGGAACGCCACAAAGGTTGTGATTTACCTTTGATAAGTTCAAGAGTTCAATCAAAAACAAGAGGAGAAACCTCAACTCACAAATAACATTCAATATTGTCTAACCTTCAAATGAGGCAACAAGGAGTATTTAATATTGTCTAACTTTCAACTCTCCCCATGTCTCTACAGGCCTCTTATAATTCCTCCTCCTATTGGTCACTAATTGATCCCACAAAATAATAACATAATCAGTAAACTCAATTACCGCCAACTTCACTTTCTTCTCCTCAGAGTAATTATGGCAATCAAATACCAACTCTATTTTTTTCTCCCACTCTAGATAAACCTCAGGGTCAGCTCTAACTTAGAAAGATGGTATTTTCATTTTGATGGTCCCAAGGTCTCTATCTACACCATCCTTACCCCTGACATTCCCTCAAGTCGTCTTTCACACCTAACTCTTCCATTTCTACCCGACCCAGTTTCAGATGCTAAGTCATCCTCATCCTCACCGTCTCCCTCATTCTCATACTCATTTTCGAGTCTATGCTCACGTCGCCTCCGATCTCTCCCACCTTGCAAATTTCTAAACGCTGCTTCTTGATGATCCATCCTCTCTCTCACTTCACCCAACACAAAGTTTAACTGCTCAAACTGTTGTTGCATGGCTTGCAATACATAGGATGAGTTATCTGCTCTCCCCCTTGGTGATGCGCTACTCCGCTGAGATATTATAAGGTACTGCACAAAAGAATGTTAGTGGCAAAAATGAAAACCTCACACACTACCTTACGTATTTACACTCAAATAATGGCACTTCACTCGTGTTTCACTCTTAATTTGATTTTTCTCCGATAATAGTCTCACACTCTCTTGCCTTTTACCTCAAGAGTTTTCCCACTCAAGTTTTTTAAGAACTAATTCAACTCAATCAAGACAAAGCAATCTTGTTTTATCCCAACTAGTAATTAAGTCCAAGAAACAAGAACAAGAGAAACATAGAAGAAATAATAAAAAAAAGAATGGCACGTGAATCAAGAAAATTATACGAATGAAACAGTAACTATAAGACAAGATACAAATTAGAATAATGTATGTTGCCCCTTTGGTGATAAGGCTCAAGAAAAATTTTGGATTTTTTTTTCTTTTTTTTTTTTTTTCTGGGCGATTTGTTTTTCTTTTCTTTTCTTTTCACCAACAGATTTGATCACAATCAAGAATAACTCAAAAACCCTAAGACAAGTGATATACGACAGCCCCTAGAACAATGAGATTCGGAAACCCTAACAATAGTGAAGAAATACAGCAGCCACCTCTAATTTTTTTTTCTAATCAATCCTAGAACAATGAAACCCTAGAATTAAATATGCAAGAAAACAAAAGATAGAATCAGACCTGATTGGAAACCTTGCTCTGAATACTAAATGATATGAACCCGCGGGAATGAAATCCCTTGAGCCCACAATCAATTTGAAAACTCTCCAAAAAAGCAAAATTCAAGTCAATGGATGAAAAATCTAGACCCGATGAGAACTCGTTTTAAGAACCTAGATTATATCAAAATGTAGACCCGTTGAAGAACCCGTCTCAAGAACCTAGATTACAAAGGAGAAACGCTATAAAGGTTGTGATTTACATTTGATAAGTTCAAGAGTTCAATGAAGAACAAGAGGAGAAAACTCAACTTACAAATAAAATTCAATATTGTCAAATCTTCAAATGAGGCTACAAGGAGTATTTAAACTAAACCTACAGTATGGCTACAGTAACACTACAATACCTCTTGAAACCCTAATTCCTAAAAAGTAACTTTCCAAATAAGCCCTTGGCCAAAATACAAGGCCTTGTCGAAAACCCTAGTTCATTAAAAATAAGATGTGTGGGCTAGGCATCTTCAAACCCACTTATTCTAAACTAATAAAATATATCATTTAACCAAATTGGAAGTCTCCAATAATAATAGGCCCTATCTCTAAGTCATGTCTTCCACAGCTTGAATCAAGTTGATCAAAGCCGGTTCTCCTTCTTTCAAGCCCATCTTGAGTGTTGGGCTCTTGTAGCTTCATCTCAAGTGGATTGCACCAATCCGTGCATTGCTTCCTTGATTTTCTTGGCCCTTGATCTTGTAATTGGTCCATCTGGAACTTGCAAATGGTCTTTGAGAGTAGGCCCCCACCTTGGTTTCCATCATATACTCATTCTGAAAATGCCCCGTTACATTTTCAGATTTTGCTAATATTATCATTGGACTTTTTGTAAGTAAACTTCCAACCTATCTTTGATATTATTTGTATATATTACGTGAACTCTCGTTGGTTTACTTGTTTGAACTCTTGTGTGATTATTTGTTTGACTAATTGTTATTCGGCCCATGTGATGCTATGAATATTTGTATGAAATTGTGGTTTGAAGCATGATATTCCATGATGGTATATTTGGCCCCTAGTGTATTTATGCATGAAGTTGTTGCTAAAATCTAGTATTTCTATGATGCTATTTTTGGCTATGGATAGAAGTGATGAGAGGCAATATCTTGCAAAGTATGATTAAGCTAAGTTTAAAATATGACACGTTAGTTTCGGATTTGCCTTATATATTGGTTTTGCATGTTTGTTTGGACGTAAGATTTAATGGAAGCATGCTATGGAATGAGCTATGTTATTCAGCTTTTACATGTTGCATGAACAAGATTAATGTTCATCATGAGTCCATGTTACATGTCGGCATTTGGGTCCATGTTTTAAAAAGAAAGTGTTAATGATGGTTTGTAATGACCCCAAATGCTAGGATGGGGAAATGCCCTAATGGAACTCCTTGTCCACTCTGGAGTGTTTAAAGTCGAATGGAAAACCCCTGGGTCGACGAAGTATAGTCGACAGATCTCGAATGGTTCCTATTGAATAATACTAGAGCGGGGTTGCACCTAAAGTTAATGGGTACATATTACGGTGAAGGCAAAATTTGTGAACTGCCGTAAAGAATATGTTTATGTTTATGACGTAGTCACCTCAATCAAAGTGGATCATTGGTTGATGCAGTAACTAGCGGAGAATGCACGGTGCTTAGGGGAGCCGTGAGGTATCCATATATGTGAATGATATCATATGAATAAGGCATTCAAGTTCTATGACATGAAATGCTATGACATGATATGAAAGAAATGATAAGGAATGATGAGACTTGTTCTCAATATGATATGTTATGACATAATATGATTGGCATGATATGTTACGATATGAACAAGAACCCGAGCTCAAACGATATGAACATGTGTTAAGAGCTTAAAAGATAAAAAAGTCATTTTTACAAGAAAAGTCCATGATGCATAAGTCAAAGTTCTATGTCATACGTACATGTCCATGCATTCATTTGTGGTTTGCTTTTATATGTTTGTAATATCTGTGGTGTATTGACTGTTTACTTGCTTAGATTTTTCGAAATCTCACTGTGGTAGTTTCCACTACCATTCTCGACCCAGAACTGTAGAAGTTGAAACAGGTACCCCAAATTCCTCAAGAACTATGAACCTAGACGGTTTTATGATAGAGGACGAGTATATTGTATAGGCTCGTTATGACTATACTGTAGACACATTGAAACACACGGCCTCACTTCTCAGGAAAATTCTAGCTAGTAGTAGTGAGACCGAGATCGATGATACGATCTTTTGGCCATCCAAAAATTTAAAATTTTGGTAGAATATGAACCAGTTGTCTACTTTTCTTGAGTGAGCCTCGAAAGCCTTGACTGATGCAAAGGCAACAGCAGAAGACTTAGGACTATTACCACCAGAGCCTAAAAAATCCCATGGGATCTTTTGATGTCTGACTCTTGATAGGACCGTAGTGATGAAGAGGACGGGAACCTAAGATATTTTGTGGAAAGACTTATGTCTTAAGGAAATCACTTTTTGAGGAACAATGTTTTGATGGATCCTGTGTTTTGGGAATGGTTTAAAATACACTATCTCATTTTGGATGTCTTTTCGAAACACAACTCGTATTTTGAAGTACATATGTTGTATGAAAGTTTTGGGATATTTGCACTTATTGGTACCATGTGTCTTATTTATTTTGCCATCATGCTTAAATAGGATAGAAAAGAATTTTCAGCTATGATTTTTATTGCATACTGCTAGATCATAGGTGCATTGCATCTTAACCATCACATAAGAGGGGTATGTAGCCTTGTGTTACATGTCCTAACGCATTCAGTCACCATCAAATCTCAAGAGAGGGGTTGGGGGCATCGCACTAGGAATGTGCCAAGTGCCCATCCAAGAAGCAATTCTGTAAGTGGATCTGGACCTTCCACATAGCAATTTGACAATTGCTTGAATCGGGTGCCACATGGCGTTAACCCGGGTGTTACTATTCACCCAAAAATTTGTGAAAGTTATAATTGTACCATAAAATCTTAAATATCCCTACGAGTCTAGTAGGGCAATTCTTTACACAAAATTTGACTTTTAAGTACCTCGATTCAATCAAAAGGCATTTTCAAACATGTATGCTCCAGAAAATGGAAAAATATTATTAGACCATAAAATCCTAAATATTCATCTAAGATCAATGGTGTGACACCCCCAGCCTCCGCTTGGAATTAGACGGTGACTGAAGCGTCGGCACATACAATGCAAGACTACATACCCCTTGTACATGACATATAAGATGCAATAAACCTATAATCTAGCAGTATGCAATAATTTGCAGCGAAAAAATGCTTTTAAAACTACATAAGACTGGTGGTAATGTAATAATCATGGTACCGAAATGTAAACATCCCAAAAGTTTCAACTTCATTGAGGTACTCCCAAAATAGATATTGTTTTCAAAACTCTCCCAAAACACGGGACCATTTTGAGACATCTTTTACCCGAAAACCTTTAGAAATTTTCTTTTCTTCCATTATCTTCTTGATCTCTTTTCAAAATACACTCTTGTTCAAAATCCTCCTTAGCTCCTCAAAGAGCTGCAAAAATTCAGTGATGAACTGGCCGGCGGCTTCCAACCTATCTAGTAAGGATGGCTTTGATGAGCTCTCACAGCTCTTCCACGTCTCCTTAACTATCTGAGGAGCTAGCCTCTTGCGTTTTCTCATGATCGCTTTCTTGTAGTCCTATAACAACTTCTACCATTCCTAGTGAGAATTTATAGTGGAAACTACCACAGTGAGATTTTAAGAAATCTCAATAAGTAAATAAGCAACATATAGCAGATATCACAAGCATATAAGTGCAAACCACAAATGAATGCATGGACATGTACTTTAACATAAAGCTTGGCATATGCAACAAAGACCTTAAAACATATTATCATCTTTCAATCTCTTAACACATGTTCATATCGTTTGAGCTCGTCGGGTTCTTGTTCTTGCCATAACATTTCATGCCATTTCTTATCATAACATATCATGCCATATTATGACTGTATAATATCATTTTATATCATATCATAACATATCATGGCATATCATAACATATCGTATCACATCATGTCATAGAGCTCAAACACCTTAATCATTTCTTAAAACACTTGGTTGGAAACCTCATGGCTCCCCCAAGCACCATGTGTTCCCCACTATTTACCGCATCATCCAACGATCCACTTTGATCGACGTGACTACGTCATATTCTTAAACATATTCATTATGGCAATTCGCTTATTTCGCCTTTCACCCTGTGGCACCCATTAGCTTTAGGTGCAACCTCGCTCCAGGATCCTTTCCATAAGGAACCATTCGAGGCCAGTCAACTATACTTCATCAACCTATGGGTTGTCACTCGACTTTAAGCGCTCTAGAGTAGACAGGAAGTTCCACTAGGGCATTTCTCTGTCTTAGCATTTGGGGTCGTGACAAAACATGCCTTGACTCTTCTTTCGAAAAAACATACTCAAATGAATGAGACATAGACTTATGATGCTACACTCTCTCATACTCATGAATACGCATAAACATAGCTGATTCATGATCAATGAAGCATAAAACAAATTTGAAAACCCTAATTCTAGCCTTGGCCAATTCATATAGGTCCTCAAAACATAGCTTTTCATCATCACAACACATGCTTTCATTCTTCCACACATTCAGTTGATCTTTTTACAAAGCACCTTTATATGTAGAAACTGAAACCAAAACATAGCATATTAGAAGATAAGATTCAATCAATAATCCCCACAATAGGGCGTCATATCCTCCCAATGAAAACCAAGTACATACAACACAAGAGAAACTAGATTCAAATAAGAATAATCAAACACAAGTTCACAATATATATATATATATATATTATACAAGTGTTATCAAGAATAGGTTGAAGGTCTACTTACAAAAATCCAACGAATGCAAATATAATTCAAAGATCATTAGCCAAGGTCATATGAAAACCCTAATCTTATTGGTGAGTGTGTGAGTCGAGTATGTGGCTTTTGAGGTCCGTCCTTATGGTAAGAAAACTCCAACACTTTCGGGCTTCTCAAAGCTGAAACTCCATGTAAGAATAAACCTTAACATTTCTAAGTGTAATGGTCATGGCTCTCCTTCCTCTTCAAAGTTTCATCTTTATTTACTCAAGGCAAATGGTGTTCGGATCCCTTTCTCCCCTTTGAAGAGAAATCTTAGCTTTTCCATAGTGAGTGCGTGTGTGTGGGTGTTCGTGGGCATGTAACATGCTTGAAGTCTGAAACTCTCTTTTTCTTTGGCCGTGTGTGCGAGTATAAGAAAGAAGCGAATGGTTCTTACCCCGTGTGCTTCTCCTCCATAGGTGGCGTTGGTACTCCTTGGTGAGATAGAAACTGTGGTTGGAGGAAGATAGTTGGCATGTGCGTAATGTTTGGTTCGAGAGAGTGTTAGAAAGTGGGAGAGAATGGTGTAGTGGTGATTCACCATGAGAAATCTGAAAATGACTAAAGGACTTCCCACATTTGGTTCCCACCTTCTTATAGGCGTCTCCTTCCCCTTGGAATACAAAGAGCCTTGGTGCATGGTTGCCATTTGGCTCCTTGGCCGAAATGTCCCTTCATCGAGACCTCATGATAGGATTGTGTTGGAAGACTATAGGTCCTCTTGGACTAGTGGTGTGTGGCCTCTCAAATCCGAAACCCTAATTCCCTTCTTGCCCTTCTTCATATGTCTAGTTCAATGTACTTGGTGGCAAAAAGGTAAGTCTCAAAATCCTAAATCAATCTTGAACCACTACATGCATGCATGTTTGCCATGTGGCAAGTGGGGTATGTGTGTGTGCATGTGGCTTGCCGAAAACCCTTTCCCCTCCCGAAGGAAATCTCTTCTCTTCCTTAGGTGGGTAGGTGGCATGTGCCTCTTGGCTTGCCCTTGCCGTCGCCCCTTGCACTTCCCTTCACAAAGACTCTTCTATACTCTAGGTGCATGCCTTCCCACAAGTCTCTTCCTCTTCCCAAGCAAAATCTCTTGGAACTCTAAGGCCCTTCCTCCATGCATGACATGCTTGTAGAGCGTGTAATCCCCATGGCCGAACGCTAGAAGTCCCTTAGTATTTGTGCCATCTGATTTGTAGTGCTCCTAGGTGCCTCTTTGTCTTCCCAAATCATTACAAACTTATTGGAACTTGAAAAAATCCCATGGGTGGTGTGTAGGTCTCTTGGGTTTAACGAACCCTAATCTTCTCTCACTCCTCTTACCTTCTTTCAAGTCCAGATCAGAAGTAACCTAGAAGTAAGTTGTGCATGTGAGACTCGTGCCATATGGTTGGTGGGAATGGTGTGTTCCCTATGTGTGGCCGAACCCTAATCTTCCTAGGTTTCGAATGATGAGCTTCTATAAAAACAAAAAGATCTTCTCATGCCATGTGACGCATCGTCTATCCTTAGTGATCAACATTGGGCTTCCAAACCTTAATCCTAGCTTGGTTGGCCGAAATCCACATGGGCCTTTGTTGGCTTTTTCCTCTTCTTTCTTTTGTGGGCTCTTATACTTAAGATTCTAAAGTCCAAATAAATAGAACATATCTCAAGCAAGGTCCAGGATGTCAAACTCCAGAATGATCCAACAACTAAAATAATATCCAAATAAAAATATGAATGGGGACTTGGCAAAGTCCGGGATGTCATCAATGGCACAAACCATTTCTCATCTCATACTCCTAAGTACTTCAAATAAATATGACCGTACTTCTAACACCATAGCAGGTTGAAAACTAATTATGATGACAGGTTAAAACTAAGTGGTCAAGGATTTATGAAATCTTTCCATAATTTCACGATGTTCCTAAGGTCTAAAGAAATTCATCCACTAAATTCCTAGCGGGTTGTTACATTCGCCCCTTCTAAGAAAAAGATTTTATCCTCGAAATCTACACATGTGCATAATAAAATTGATATCATACAAAAGGAGAAGATGGTGCTCACCAAGTCTATTGTCCATCGCTGTTCATGTACTTGTATCATGACTTTTATAACCCCTCTTCCGGGGGGGTCACTGTTCACTCTGTGCTTAGGGGGCTGCCCTTTGCTTTGGGTGGCATGTCATTGCATTTAAAGTGATATGAACCTGCGGGAATGATATCCCTTGAACCCATAATCAATTTGAAAACTCACCAAGAAAGCTAAATTCAAGTCAATGGATGGAAAAATCTAGACCCGATGAGAACTCGTTTCAAGAACCTAGATTATATCAAAATCTAGACCCAATGAAGAACCCGTGTCAAGAACCTAGATTACAAAGGAGGAACGCCACAAAGGTTGTGATTTACCTTTGATAAGTTCAAGAGTTCAATCAAGAACAAGAGGAGAAACCTCAACTCACAAATAACATTCAATATTGTCTAACCTTCAAATGAGCCTACAAGAAGTATTTAAACTAAACCTAATTAAAACTCTAGCCAAAATAAAGCCCCTTTTTGCCCAAAATGCCCTGATGAACAGTGTCACGCTAAGTACCTGCGGCTACAGTAACGCTACAGTACCTCTTGAAACCCTAATTCCTAAAAAGAAACTTTCCAAATAAGCCCTTGGCCAAAATATAAGGCCCTCTTGAAAACCCTAGTTCATTAAAAATAAGACATGTGGGCCAAGCATTTTCAAGCCCACTTATTCTAAACTAATAAAATAAATCATTTAACCAAATTAGAAGTCTCCAATAACAATAGGCCCTATCTCTAAGTCATGTCTTCCACAGCTTGAATTAAGTGGATCAAAGCTGGTTCTCCTTCTTTCAAGCTCATCTTGAGTGTTGGGCTCTTGCTAGCTTCATCCCAAGTAGATTGCACCAATCCGTACATCGCTTCCTTGATCTTCTTAGCCCCTGATCTTGTAATTGGCCCATCTGGAATTTGCAAATGATCTTTAAGACTAGGCCCACCTTGGTTCCCATCATAAAGTAATAGCTTCTGTTAGGGACAAGGTCTCCCCTCGAGATCTCTTGCCAATGGCCCACAATGGGGCATTTAATGTGGTATGGTTCCCCGCGAGTTATCCGGTTAGAGGCATGCCGTGTGAAGACTATCTCCTCTCCCTACCTTGGTCCGAGCCCTTTGCTTCTTTGCCAGTTAGTGTGTGACACCTTGACTCCCCCACATACGGAAATGTGAGAATCATGACGTCGGGATGATGACAACACGGATCACGCATCTCAACGATAAGTGCTCAAGTGTGTGCAACATGCAAAAAGTGCATAACAAAATTCATAGCGCTTAATTAAAAGTTAGCTAACTAAGTATCAGAAATTTAAAAACAGATTTCCAAAATAAAATGCCTTTAAAAAGTTATACAATGATCCAATATAAATGAAATACAAACCAAATACGTAAAAGAGTGGGAAACAAATCCCATAATCCCAAGTGACCACATGTCACTCCTCTGGTGGAGTCGATCCCTCAGGCCCCCCCACATTCTCATCTGCATCAAAATCTACAGTACCATAAAATGGTACTACAGGGTAAGAAATAACACATGAGATATGAATCTTAGTAACAACCCAAACAACCCAAGAGATAAAAATGCATTCATGCAGCCAACAGATATGCGTGCATATGATGGAATATGCATTAGACCCAAAACATCATTTTTCCTGAAAATGAAAATTTTCCAATGCACGCCAAAATCTCATTTTGGCCCAAAACATTTCCCACCATTTTTCCCAAAAATGACCCAAAACAATATTCCACCATTTTCCCAGAAAATGGTTTACATAAAATCCTTTTATCCAAAACATGTCATTTTCCTAGAAAATAGCCCAATAATCCATTTTAACCGTATGCACTACGATCTCCCATAAGGACCATCTACACACCCTAGCTCCCTTTGTCACACCACGGGTAATGATCGTGCGAGTGACTTCATAACGAGCGATGCCTCGTTACGCGTCCAACACGTTCATGGCCAAGCATCCTCGGTGATGGGATCCAAGATGGGCCTAGTTTTAAAGATTCTTTGCAACTTCCAGATGGGCCAAGAAGATCAAGCAAACAATGCAAGAATTGATGCAATCCACTCGGGACGAGTTTAGCAAGATCCCAACATTCAGGATGGGCTTGAAGGATGAAGATCCAGTTTTAATTCATTTGATAAGCTATAGAAGAGGGCAACAACATGACTTAAAGGCTTTGGGCACTTGAAGGCTTTCAACTTATTTGATTCATTTAAAGGACTTATTTTATTAGTTTAAAATAATTGAGTTTATTATGGGAAGATCCTAAGGGGGACCTATGCAAGGGTATGTTGGAAAAATTATTATTTTATTGAACTAGGGTTAGGGTTTTACTGTAGCAAGTACTGTAGCGCAACAGTGCCGTGTCGCTGTTCATCAGGGGCATTTTTGGGAAAAGTGGCTTTATTTTGGCTAGGGTTTAATTAGGTTTTACTTTAAATACTCTTTGTTGCCTCATGTTAAGAAGTTTATGAAATTTGATGAATTTATTCATTGTGAGTTGAGTTTTACTCTTCTTGTTCGTAATTGAACTTTTAAACTTATCAAAGGTAAATCACAACATTTGTGGCGTTCCTCCTTTGTAATCTGGGTTCTTGAGACGGGTTCTTCAACGGGTCTAGATTTTGATATAATCTAGGTTCTTAAAACGAGTTCTCATCAGGTCTAGGTTTTTCCATCCGTTGACTTGAATTTGGCTTTCTTGGAGAGTTTTCAAATCGATTCCAAATGATATGATATGACTAGGCCCAAATAATATGAACCCGCGGGTTCAAGTCAAATGATAAGTTCAATGGATGGAACCATTGAACTTATCATATCATTTGGGCGTAGTCAAGTGAATGGATGGAACCATTGAGCTTATCATTTGACTTGAACCCGCGGGTTCATATCATTTGGGCCTAGTCATATCATATCATTTGGTATCAATTTGAAAACTCCCCAAGAAAGCCAAATTCAAGTCAATGGATGGAAAAACCTAGACCCGATGAGAACTAGTTTCAAGAACCTAGATTATATCAAAATCTAGACCCGTTGAAGAACCCGTCTCAAGAACCTAGATTATAAAAGAGAAACGTCACAAAGGTTGTGATTTACCTTTGATAAGTTCAAGAGTTCAATCAAGAAAAAGAGGAAAAACCTCAACTCACAAATATCATTCAATATTGTTTAACCTTCAAATGAGGCTACAAGGCGTATTTAAACTAAACCTAATTAAAACCCTAGCCAAAATAAAGCCCCTTTTTACCCAAAATGCGTGATGAACAGTGCCGCGCTACAGTTCCCCATGGTTACAGTACGCTACAGTAATGCTTGAAACCCTAATTCCTAAAAAGTAACTTTCCAAATAAGCCATTGGCCAAAATAGAAGGCCTTCTTGAAAACCCTAGTTCATTAAAAATAAGACGTGTTGGCCAAGCATCTTCAAGCCCACTTATTCTAAACTAATAAAATAAATCATCTAACCAAATTGGAAGTCTCCAATAACAATAGGCCCTATATCTAAGTCATGTCTTCCACAGCTTGAATCAAGTGGATCAAAACTGATTCTCCTTTTTTTAAACCCATCTTCAGTGTTAGGCTCTTGCTAGCTTCATCCCAAGTGGATTGCACCAATCCGTGCATCGCTTCCTTGATCTTCTTGGCCCTTGATCTTGTAATTGGCCCATCTGGAATTTGCAAATGATTTTTAAGACTAGGCCCACCTGGGTTCCCATTAGGCAGCCAAATATAACTAAATGACTAGATTCAATGTATTTAACATACCCAGCCAAGAACTTGTTCATTCTTCTATTTAATATCCTTGAAACTCAACAAATTCACGTTCTTCAATGGTCAGACCATGCATAACATTTCTGCTTGCTAATTAGCCTCTTCAATTGTTTTGATGACATAGACTAATCCTTGATTATTATTTGAGCCCATTTAGTACTTTCTTGAAACGTTTGGCTCTAAGTCTTGTAATTGGGCCACTAGGAAGTGACAAAGGGTCTTGTGCAAGTTCAGCTCCATTCCCACTTGTATCCCACTTGAGTTTGCATATAATTGCAGTGATCATTTTGGTGTGAGGAAAGTTTTAGATATGTTTCATGAACATTTGTGGGAGTATTGTTTGACATTCATTGAGTTTACATATAATTGGAGTGTTCATGCAACTACTCAATTTTCACCTTTTGAAATTGTTTGTAGACTTAATCCATTTACTCCTTTAGATTTAACACCTTTTCCTGTTGATGACAGGAGTAGCTTGGATGAACTTTTCCAAATTCTTGAAAAAATTAATGAAAATGCATATGTGATATGAACCCGTGGGAATGAATTCCCTTGAACCCACAATCAATTTGAAAAACTCTCCAAGAAAGCCAAAAATCAAGTCAAGGATGGAGAATCTAGACCCGATGAGAACCCGTTTCAAGAACCTAGATTATATTAAAATCTAGACCCGTTGAAGAACCCGTCTCAAGAACCCAGATTACAAAGGAGGAATGCCACAAAGGTTGTGATTTACCTTTGATAAGTTCAAGAGTTCAATTAAGAACAAGAGGAGAAAACTCAACTCACAAATAAACTCCAAGGTAAATCACAACCTTTGTGGCGTTCCTCCTTGTAATCTGGGTTCTTGAGACGGGTTCTTCAATGGGTCAAAATTTTAATATAATCTTGGTTCTTGAAACGAGTTCTCATTAGGTCTAGATTTTCCATCCGTTGACTTGATTTTGGCTTTTTTGGAGAGTTTTCAAAGTGATTGTGGGTTCAAGGGATTTCTTTCCTGCGGGTTCATATCATTTGGTATTCAGAGAAAGGTTTCCAATCACGTCTGATTCTATCTTTTAATTTTTTGCATCCTTAAATTTAATTTTAGGGCTACATTGTTCTAGGGTTGCCAAAAAAAAAATTGCAGAAATAAAAAGTAGGCTGCCAAAATTCTTAGGGTTTTGGGTTTGGCTGAAATTTGCATCACCTACGGTTTCAAATTCTAGGGTTTCATGCATCTCTAAATTTGTCAATTGTTTGGAGTGTCGTTCCATTGATTCTGTTCTATTTCATTGTCAATTCTTGTGTGATTGAATTCAATTTCTTCATTTTCACAATTGAGTATTGCTGTTTGTGATTGAATTAGAGAAAAGAAAAGAAAAGAAAGGAAAATAAAATAAAATAAAATAGAATTCGGAAAAAAGAAGAAGAAGAAGAAGAAGAAGACTAAGAACAAGGAGAAGGAAAAGAAGATAAGCAAAGGTAGCATATTAAAAGGTTGCTACATAGTTACAACAAAAAGAAAGAAAAACATTTGTTGATTGAGTTTTATCATCAAAGGGGTTGAGTATATCTTTCTAATTGGTATCTTGTTTTATAATTACTCTTTCCCTCGTATAAATTCCTTAAGTCTCGTGTCATTTTATTCCTTCCTTGTTTCTTGTTTCTTGGATCTATATTACTGATTGGAATAATACAAGGTTGTATTGTCTTGATTTAGTTCAACTAGTTCTTAAAGAACTTGAGCGAGAAAACTATTGAATGGGGACAAACTAAGACTTGGGGGAAGGGCTTAGAAGTGTTGGTGAAACTATTGGTGGTGGTTGTTGGTTGTGGGTGGCGGCGTGGGTGGCGGTTGAAGGCCGAAACACCGGTGGCTGATTGGAGCTGAGGATGGGTTGGTTAGGTAGCTGGAAGGCTGCCGATGCAGTGGTGAAAAGATGGTGGCCAACGACAGCGCTGGAACACAAAGACCGCGTGGCTTGAAGCCGTGTGTGGAGGAGATTAGCCACATGGGAGGGGCTGAAAATAGAGGGGGGTGATCATCGGCCACAGGGGAAGAAAATGGCAGGGGCGGTGGTGATGGGAACCAAGGTGGGCCTAGTCTTAAAGATCATTTGTAAATTCTAGATGGGCCAATTACAAGATCAAGGACCAAGAAGATCAAGGAAGCAATGCACGGATTGGTGCAATCCACTTGGGATGAAGCTAGCAAGAGCCCAACACTCAAGATGGGCTTGAAAGAAGGAGAACCAGTTTTGATCCACTTGATTCAAGCTGTGGAAGACATGGCTCAGAGATAGGGCCTATTGTTATTTGAGACTTCAAATTTGGTTAAATGATTTATTTTATTAGTTTAGAATAAGTGGGCTTGAAGATGTCTGGCCCACACGTCTTATTTTCAATGAACTAGAGTTTTCAAGAAGGCCTTGTATTTTGGCCAAGGGCTTACTTGGAAAGTTACTTTTAGGAATTAGGGTTTTAAGAGGTACTGTAGCGTTACTGTAGCCGTACTGTAGCGTGACACTGTTCATCAGGGGCATTTTGGGTAAAAGGGGGCTTTATTTTGGCTAGGGTTTTAATTAGGTTTAGTTTAAATACTCCTTGTAGCCTCATTTGAAGATCAGACAATATTGAATTTTATTTGTGAGTTGAGTTTTCTCCTCTTGTTCTTGATTGAACTCTTGAACTTATCAAAGGTAAATCACAACCTTTGTGGCGTTCCTCCTTTGTAATCTGGGTTCTTGAGACGGGTTCTTCATCGGGTCTAGATTTTAATATAATCTAGGTTCTTGAAACGGGTTCTCATCGGGTCTAGATTCTCCATCCTTGACTTGATTTTTGGCTTTCTTGGGGTGTTTTCAAATTGATTGTGGGTTCAAGGGAATTCATTCCCGCGGGTTCATATCATTTGGTATTCAGAGCAAGATTTCCAATCAGGTCTGATTCTATCTTTTAATTTCTTGCATCCTTAAGTTTAATTCTAGGGCTACATTGTCCTAGAGTTGCCAAAAAAAAAGAATTACAGAAACGAAAAGTGGGCTGCCAAAATTCTAAGGGTTTTGGGTTTGGCTGAAATTTGCATCACCTAGGGTTTCAAAATTCTAGGGTTTAATGCATATCTGAGTTTGTCAATTGCTTGGAATGTCGTTCCATTGATTCTCTTTTATTTCGTTGTCAGTTCTTGTGTGCTTCAATTCAATTGCTTGATTTTTACAATTGAGTATTTCTGTTTGTGATTGGATTAGAAAAAAAGAAAAGAAAAGAAAAGAAAGGAAAGGAAAAGAAAAGAAGAGAAAAGAAAAGAAAAGAAAGGAAAGGAAAAGAAAAGAAAAGAAAAGAAAATTCAAAAAAAAAAAAAAGAAGAAGAAGAAGAAGATAAGGAGAGGTAGCATATTTAAAGGTTGCTATATAGTGACAATAAAGACAAAGAAAAGCATTTGTCGATTGAGTTTTGTCCTCAAAGGGGCTGAATACATATTCGTAGTTGGTATCTTGTTCTATAATTACTCTTTCCCTCTTATAAATTCCTTGAGTCTCGTGTCGTTTTATTCCTTTCTTGTTTCTTGTTTCTTGGATCTATATTACTGGTTGGAATAATACAAGGTTGTATTGTCTTGATTTAGTTCAACTAGTTCTTAAAGAACTTGAGCGGGAAAACTCTTGAGGTAAAAGGCAAGAGAGTGTGAGACTATATTTATCGGGAAAAAGCCAATTAAGAGTGAAACACGAGTGGAGTGCCATTATTCGAGTGTAAACACGTAAGGGAGTGTGTGAGGTTTTCTTTTTTCCACTAACATTCTTTTGTGCAACACCTTATAATGTCTCAACGGAGAAACGCATCACCAAGGGGGAGAGCGGATAACTCATCCTATGTGTTGCAAGCCATGCAACAGCAGTTTGAGCGGTTGAACTTTGTGTTGGGTGAAGTGAGAGATTGATAGGAACCAAGGTGGGCCTACTCTTAAAGATCCTTTGCAAGTTCCAGATGGGCCAATTACAAGATCAAGGGCCAAGAAGATCAAGGAAGCAATGCAAGGATTGGTGCAATCCACTTGGGATGAAGCCAGCAAGAGCCCAACACTGAAGATGGGTCTGAAAGAAGAAGAACCAGCTTTGATCCACTTTATTCATGCTGTGGAAGACATGACTTAGAGATACGGCCTATTGTTATTGGAGGCTTCTAATTTGGTTAAATGATTTATTTTACTAGTTTAGAATAAGTGGGATTGAAAATGCTTGGCTCACATGTCTTATTTCTTATGAACTATGTTTTTGGGAAGGCCTTGTATTTTGGCCAAGGGCTTATTTGGAAAGTTACATTTTAGGAACTAGGGTTTCTTCAATTTATTGTTGGGGTTACTGTAGCCGCGGGTACTGTAGCTGGTACTGTTCATCAAGGGTAATTTTGGGAAAAAGGGGCTTTATTTTGGCTAGGGTTTTGATTAGGTTTGGGTTTAAAAACTCTTTGTAGCCTCATTTGAGAGATTAGACAATATTGAATTTTATTTGTGAGTTGAGTTTTCTCCTCTTGTTCTTGATTGAACTCTTGAACTTATCAAAGGTAAATCACAACCTTTGTGGCGTTCCTCCTTTGTAATCTGGGTTCTTGAGACGGGTTCTTCAACGGGTCTAGATTTTAATATAATCTAGGTTCTTGAAACGGGTTCTCATCGGGTCTAGATTCTCCATCCTTGACTTGATTTTTGGCTTTCTTGGGGAGTTTTCAAATTGATTGTGGATTCAAGGGAATTCATTCCCACGGGTTCATATCAGAGATAGGATGGATCATCAAGAAGCAGCGATTAGAAATCTTCAATGTGGGAGAGATAGGAGGCGACGTGAGTGTAGAGTTGAAAATGAGTATGAGAATGAGGGAGATGGTGAGGATGAGGAAGACTTAACATATGACGTTGGATTGGGTAGACATGGAGGAGTTAGGCGTGGAAGGGGACTTAGGGCAAAGCCAGGGGTCGAGATGGAGTAAATAAGAACCTTGGGAGCATCAAAATGAAAATACCATCATTTCAAGGTAGAACTGACCCTGAAGTTTATTTAGAGTGGGAGAAAAGAATGGAGTTGGTGTTTGATTGTCATAATTACTCCGAGGAGAAGAAGGTGAAGTTGGCGGTAATTGAGTTCACTGATTATGCCAGTATTTGGTGGGATCAATTAGTGACCAATAGGAGGAGGAATCTTGAGAGGCCTGTAGAAACTTGGAGAGAGTTGAAAGCTATCATGAAGCGGAGATTTGTACCTAGCCACTACTATAGAGACCTCCACCAAAAATTACAAAATCTTACACAAGGGTCTAGGAGTGTAGAGGATTACTATAAGGAGATGAAGGTGGCTATGATTCGGGCTAATGTAGTGGAGGATCGGGAGGCCACGATGACAAAATTTTTGAGTGGGTTGAATAGGGAGATAGCCATTGTAGTTGAGTTGCAACATTATGTGGAGGTAGAGGACATGGTACACATGGCTATGAAGGTGTAGAGGAAGTTGAAAATAAAGGGTACATCAAGGTATACTTTCGTTTCTAGTACTCCTTGGAAACAAAAGTGGGACAAAAATGATCAAGCTGTAACAGAGAGGAAGACCGAACTACCTAAGGGAAAAGATGAGGGTGAGGCTGAAACCTCAAGAAAAATAGAGAATGAGTTGGAAAACAATTGTGAGACCGAGAGTTCAAAAAAAGAGGAGAGTGAAAGAAAAAAAGAGAGTGAAAATGAAAAATATAGTGAGATGAAAAGAGAGAATGAGGCCGAAACATCAAGAGAAAGAGAGAGTGAAAAAGAAAATATAGAGGTGGCTGAGAGTCAAGAAAAAAGAATGGTGCCACAAGAGGAAAAAGAAAGAGAGATTGCAAAGAGAAACAGAGAGACAAAAGGATATGTGGTCATGATTCCTAGCGGCATGTTTTGTGGATTGCCACCTATTAGGGAGATAAAGCATTACATTGATTTTGTGCCAGGTGTGACAATTCCTAACCGACCTTTCCTTGAAGAACATGAGTTTTTTACACACTTGAAGGGACAAGGTATGTCGTTGACTATAATGCATGCTAAGTGGCAGGACTGTGTTGAGACTTTTCCTCATGTATTCAAATACACACAAGTTATGGAAAATTTTATGGTTGATGCTTTAGCAAGAAGGTACGTCCTTATCTTCATTTTAGATGTAAAATTGTTGAGACTTGAATATAATAAGGAATTGCATGCTAATGATGATGACTTTGCTAGTGTGTATGGAACATGTGAAAAAGCATCGTTTGGTAAGTTCTATAAATTAGATTGGTACTTGTTTAGAGGGAATAGATTTTGTGTGCCAACTAGTTTTATGCTTAAGTTGCTTGTGTGTGATAGACATGGTGGTTTGTGGGGTAACTTTGGTGTAAGGAAGACTTTCAATATGTTGCATGAACGTTTGTGAGAGTATCATTTGCCATTCACTGACGTATTGCATGAATGTTTGTGGAAATATCATTTGTCATTCATTAACGTGTTGCATGAACATTTGTGGAAGTATTACTTGCCATTCATTAAGTTTGCATATAATTGGAGTGGTGTAAGAAAAACTTCAGGTGTGTTTCATGAACGTTTGTGGGAGTATCATTTGCCATTCATTGAATTGCTACATGGACATTTGCGGGAGTATCATTTGCCCTTATTAGAGTGTGCATATAAAACCTTGCATACTACTATTTCTTATTCTCCATTTGAGGTTGTTTATGGTTTTAATCCACTTACTCAGCCTATCTTGAATGTTGGGCTCTTGCTAAACTTCTCCGAAGTAGATTGCATCAATCCTTACATTGCCTCCTTGATATGAACCCGTGGGAATTAATTCCCTTGAACCCACAATCAATTTGAAAACTCCCCAAGAAAGCCAAAAATCAAGTCAAGGATGGAGAATCTAGACCCGATGAGAACCCGTAAAATAAGTCCTAGATTATATTAAAATCTAGACCCGATGAAGAACCCGTCTCAAGAACCCAGATTACAAAGGAGGAACGCCACAAAGGTTGTGATTTACCTTTGATAAGTTTAAGAGTTTAATCAAGAACAAGAGGAGAAAACTCAACTCACAAATAAAATTCAATATTGTCTAATCTCTCAAATGAGGCTATGATATGAACCCGCGGGAATGAATTCCCTTGAACCCACAATCAATTTGAAAACACCCCAAGAAAGCCAAAAAATCAAGTCAAGGATGGAGAATCTAGACCCGATGAGAACCCGTTTCAAGAACCTAGATTATATTAAAATCTAGACCCGATGAAGAACCCGTCTCAAGAACCCAGATTACAAAGGAGGAACGCCACAAAGGTTGTGATTTACCTTTGATAAGTTCAAGAGTTCAATCAAGAACAAGAGGAGAAAACTCAACTCACAAATAAAATTCAATATTGTCTAATCTCTCAAATGAGGCTACAAAGAGTTTTTAAACCCAAACCTAATCAAAACCCTAGCCAAAATAAAGCCCCTTTTTCCCAAAATTACCCTTGATGAACAGTACCGGCTACAGTACCCGCGGCTACAGTAACCCCAACAATAAATTGATGAAACCCTAGTTCCTAAAATGTAACTTTCCAAATAAGCCCTTGGCCAAAATACAAGGCCTTCCCAAAAACATAGTTCATAAGAAATAAGACATGTGAGCCAAGCATTTTCAATCCCACTTATTCTAAACTAGTAAAATAAATCATTTAACCAAATTAGAAGCCTCCAATAACAATAGGCCGTATCTCTAAATCATGTCTTCCTCAGCATGAATAAAGTGGATCAAAGCTGGTTCTTCTTCTTTAAGACCCATCTTCAGTGTTGGGCTCTTGCTGGCTTCATCCCAAGTGGATTGCACCAATCCTTGCATCGCTTCCTTGATCTTCTTGGCCCTTGATCTTGTAATTGGCCCATCTGGAACTTGCAAAGGATCTTTAAGAGTAGGCCCACCTTGGTTCCTATCAGGCTACAAAGAGTTTTTAAACCCAAACCTAATCAAAACCCTAGCCAAAATAAAGCCCATTTTACCCAAAATTACCCTTGATGAACAGTACCGACTATAGTAATCCCAACAATAAATTGATGAAACCCTAGTTCTTAAAATGTAACTTTCCAAATAAGCCATTGGCCAAAATACAAGGCCTTCCCAAAAACATAGTTCATAAGAAATAAGACATGTGAGCCAAGCATCTTCAAGCCCACTTATTCTAAACTAGTAAAATAAATCATTTAACCAAATTAAAAGCCTCCAATAACAATAGGCCGTATCTCTAAGTCATGTCTTCCACAGCTTGAATAAAGTGGATCAAAGCTGGTTCTTCTTCTTTCAGACCCATTTTCAGTGTTGGGCTCTTGCTGGCTTCATCCCAAGTGGATTGCACCAATTCCTGCATTGCTTCATTGATCTTCTTGGCCCTTGATCTTGTAATTGGCCCATCTGGAACTTGCAAAGGATCTTTAAGAGTAGGCCCACCTTGGTTCCTATCATTCCCCCTCTCCTCAAAAGGATTCCACCTCGAATCTTCACCTACATCAAAAGGAGAAAGATCAGAAACATTGAAAGTTGCAGAAACTTTATACTCACCTATAAGATCCACTTTATATGCATTGTGATTAATTTTCTCAAGAATTTGGAAAGGTCCATCTCCTCGAGGATGCAACTTAGTCCTTCTATGGGCTGGGAATCTTTCTTTGCGTATGTGAACCCAAACCCAATCTCCTAGTTCAAAGATGACACGCCTTCGTCCTTTATTGGCTTGGGAAGCAACCCTTTCATTCTTTTGGGCAATTTGAAGCCGTACCCTCTCATGAAGTGACTTTACCAACTCCGTCTTCTTTTGTCCATCCAAACTACTCTTGTCATCAACAGGTAAAGGCATCAAATCCAAAGGAGTAAGTGGATTAAATCCATAAACAATTTCAAAAGGAGAGTATGAAGTAGTAGTATGCATCGTCCTATTATATGCAAACTCTATAAATGGCAAACAATCCTCCCAAGTTTTTAAATTCTTATAAACAACAGTGCGTAAAAGCTGAGTTAATGTCCTATTAATTACTTCAGTCTGACCATCAATCTGCAGATGACAAGTAGTGGAAAATAAGAACTTAGTACCCAATTTCCCCCACAACACCTTCCAAAAGTAGCTAAGGAATTTAACATCCCTATCAGAAACAATACTCCTAGGTACACCATGGAGTCGCACTATCTCCCGGAAAAACAAGTCAGCTATGATTGTTGCATCATCTGTTTTATGGCATGGAATGAAATGTGCCACCTTACTGAATCTATCCACAACCACAAAAATAGAATCTCTACCCCTTTTGGTCCTAGGCAGCCGCAAAACAAAGTGCATAGATATGTCTACCCATGGCTCACTAGGAACAGGTAAGGGTGTATACAACCCATGTGGCAAAACCTTAGATTTGGCCTTTCTACATGTAATGCACCTTCCACAAATACGGTTAACATCTCTCTTCATCTTAGGCCAAAAGAAATATTCATGCAAAATGTCTAAAGTTTTCTTGACACCAAAGTGTCCCATTAATCCCCCACCATGTGCCTCAAGCACCAATAACTCACGCATAGAACAATTTGGCAGACAAAACTTACCAAATGCCGCCTTATCACATGCCACATACACATTAGAAAAATCAGCGTCATCGGCAAACATGTCTTTCACAAATTCAAAACCAAGCATTTTAGCACTCATAGAAGTAAGAAGTACATACCTCCGGGATAGAGCATCAGCAACAATGTTCTCCTTACCTTGCTTGTAACGGATGACATAGGGAAAGGTCTCAATGTATTCCATCCATCTAGCATGCCTTTTATTCAACTTACCTTGACCCTTGAGATGCTTCAATGATTCATGATCGGTGTGGATTACAAATTCCCTTGGCCATAGGTAGTGCTGCCAAGTCTCTAATGCACGAACAAGAGCACAAAGCTCTTTGTCATAAGTAGGGTACTTCAGGGATGCCCCACTTATCTTTTCACTGAAGAAGGCTATGGGACGCCTGTCCTGCATCAAAACGGCTCTCTTCCCTATTCCTAAGGCATCACATTCAAACTCAAAAGTTTTGTTAAAATCAGGTAATGCTAACACAGGTGCAGAGCACAACCTTTCTTTAATAGTGGCAAAAGCATTCTATTGATTAGCCCCCCAATGAAACCCAACATTCTTTTTAATTACCTCAGTGAGTGGTGCAGTAATGGTGCTGAAGTCTTTAACAAAACGCCGATAAAAGCTTGCTAAGCCATGAAAACTTCTTACCTCAGTGATGCTTTTTGGCGTTGGCCACTCCTTGATGGCCTTGACTTTCTCTTCATCCATCTCAATACCCCTTCGTACTAACAACATAACCAAGAAAAACAACTTTTTACATGCAAAAGGCACATTTCTTGAAATTAGCATACAACTTTTCACATCTCAACACATCAAACAGATATCTTAAATGCTCAATATGTTCATTTAAATTCTTGCTGTACACTAAGATATCATCAAAGTACATACAACCACAAACTTGCCTATGAATGCACGTAGGACATGGTTCATTAATCTCATGAAAGTACTAGGCACATTTCTAAGTCCAAATGGCATAACCAACCATTCATAAAGCCCATACTTAGTCTTAAAAGCAATTTTCCATACATCACCCTCTTTCATTCTAATTTGATGGTACCCATTTTTGAGATCAATTTTACTGAAAATACATGAGCCATGCAATTCATCAAGCATAATCCAATCTAGGAATGGGATGGCGATACTTTACCGTGATATTGTTGACCGCCCTGCAATCAATGCACATCCTCCACGTCCCTAATGGGTGGCAACTCATTTGGCATCTCCTCCGGGAATACATCCTCAAACTCCTGCTACAAAGAAACAACCAAACTAGGAAGATACTTGTTGGTTTCATCAAGAGTAAGATAAGACTCTTTATAGACAAGAAAAATCATAGGGCGATCTGCGAAGAAAGCCCTCTTAACCTCACTCTCTCTTGCATGGAAACTCACTTTTGCCCTTCCTTTTCTCTTAGAAGACTCTCTTTCTTTTTTCTCTCGTGGCTCCACTCTTTTTTCTTTACTCTCAGCCACCTCTCTACCTTCTTTTTCACTCTTTCCTTTATGCTCATTTTCACTCTCACTCTTTCTTTTTTGCTCAATCTCATTTTCACTCTTCCTTTTTTGATCATTCTCATTTTCACTCTTTCTCTTCTGATCACTCTCATTTTCACTCTTTCTTTTTTGAGCAACCCCACTTTTCAATTTCAATTGGTCCTCATAGACCTGGCTTGGAGTTAAAGGAGCAAGCTTAATTGTTTTGCCCTCCTTTTCAAAGCTGTACATGTTCTTGAACCCATCATGTGTCACTCTTCTATCATACTGCCACGGCCTCCCCAACAAAATATGGCCCACATGCATAGGCACAACATCACATAGCACCTCATCCTGATACTTCCTAATAGAAAAAGTAACTAACACTTGTTTATCCACCCTAACCTCTCCACAATCATTCAACCACTGCAATTTGTATGGTCTAGAGTGTTTTAAGGTTGGTAAATTCAATTTCTCAACCAAAGTAGTGCTAGCCACATTAGTTGAACTCCCACCATCAATGATCATACTACATACCTTATTGTTGACATGGCATCTAGTATGGAAAATGTTCTTTCTCTGTTGCTCTGCATTATCCACCTTAATGTGTGCATTAAGAGCACGCCTGGCAACAAGAGACTCACCTGTCACAGGGTATACCACTCCATCATCATCACTAGCATCATCCAACTTGGACATTGAGAAGCAATGTGCCCTGAACCCAAACACTTAAAACGTTTGATATCTCTATTCCGTGAAGGTTGGGATTCTACCTTGGGTTTGTTGCTAGTTCCCTCATCTTTTCCCTTAGGTGGTTCGGTCTTTCTCTTTTCTTCAGCTGGATCATTCTATCCCATTTTGATTTCCAAGTAGTGCTAGAAACCAAAGTGTACCTTGCTGTCCCTTTTCTCTTTAATTGTCTCTCCACCTTCATAGCCATGTGCACCATCTCCTCTATCTCCACATAATGCTGCAATTCAATTATATTGGCTATGTCCCTATTTAACCCACTCAAAAATCTAGCCATGGTGACCTCTCGGTCCTCCTCTACATTAGCCCGAATCATCGCCACCTCCATCTCCTTATGGTAATCCTGCACACTCCTAGACCACTCTATAGTAATGGCTAGGAACAAATCTCTGCCTCATGAGAGCTTTCAACTCTCCCCATGTCTCTATAGGCATCTTATAATTCCTCCTCCTATTGGTCACTAATTGATCCCACCAAATAATAGCATAATCAGTGAATTCAATTACCGCTAACTTCACTTTCTTCTCCTCAGAGTAATTATGGCAATCAAACACCAACTCTATTTTTTTCTCCCACTCTAGATAAACCTCAGGGTCAGTTCTACCCTGGAAAGGTAGTATTTTCATTTTGATGCTACCAAGGTCTCCATCTACACCATCCCGACCCCTTAGATTCCCCTTAAATCCTCTTTCATGCCTAACTCTTCTATTTCTACCTGACCCAACGTCAGATGCTAAGTCTTCCTCATTCTCACCATCTCCTTCATTCTCATACTGATTTTCAACTCTATGCTCACGTCGCCTCCTGTCCCTCCCACCTTTTAGATTTCTAATCGCTGCTTCTTGATGATCCATCCTATCCCTCACTTCACCCAACACCAAGTTTAACCTCTCAAACTGTTGTTGCATGGCTTGCAACACGAAGGATGAGTTATCTGCTCTCCCCCTTGGTGATGCACTACTCCGATGAGACATTATCAGGCGCTACACAAAAGAATGTTAGTGGCAAAAAAAAAAAAAAAGTAAACCTCACACACTCCCTCACGTGTTTACACTCGAATAATGACACTCCACTCGTGTTTCACTCTTAATTGGCTTTTTCCGATAATAGTCTCACACTCTCTTGCCTTTTACCTCAAGAGTTTTCCCACTCCAGTTCTTTAAGAACTAATTGACTCAATCAAGACAAAGCAACCTTGTTTTATCCCAACTAGTAATTTGGTCCAAGAAACAAGAACAAGAGAAACATGGAAGGAATGAAAAAAAATGGCACGTGAATCAAGGAAATTATACGAATGAAACAGTTAACAATAAGACAAGATACCAACTAGAATCACCCCCTTTGATGATAAGGCTCAAGAAAAAAATCAAGAATAAGCAGTTGAGAAAACCCTAACAATAAGTCAAAAACCCTTGGGCAAGTGATATACGGCAGCCCCTAGGACAAGAGATTTCAGCCAACACAAACCCTAGAACAATCAATTTCAACAACCCTAACAATAGTGAAGAAATCTGCTAACCACCACAATTTTTTTTTTTTTTTTTGTAATCAATCCTAGAACAATGAAGCCCTAGAATTAAATATGCAAGAAATAAAAGATAGAATAAGATCTGACTGGAAACCTTGCTCTGAATACCAAATGATATGAACCCGTGGGAATGAATTCCCTTGAACCCACAATCAATTTGAAAGCTCCCCAAGAAAGCCAAAAATCAAGTCAAGGATGGAGAATCTAGACCCGATGAGAACCCGTTTAAAGAACCTAGATTATATGAAAATCTAGACCCGTTGAAGAACCCGTCTCAAGAACCCAAATTACAAAGGAAGAATGCCACAAATGTTGTGATTTACCCTTGATAAGTTCAAGAGTTCAATCAAGAACAAGAGAAGAAAACTCAACTCACAAATAAAATTCAATATTGTCTAATCTCTCAAATGAGGCTACAAAGAGTTTTTAAACCCAAACCTAATCAAAACCCTAGCCAAAATAAAGCCCCTTTTACCCAAAATTACCCTTGATGAACAGTACCGGCTACAGTACCCGCGGCTACAGTAACCCCAACAATAAATTGATGAAACCCTAGTTCCTAAAATGTAACTTTCCAAATAAGCCCTTGGCCAAAATACAAGGCCTTCCCAAAAACATAGTTCATAAGAAATAAGACATGTGAGCCAAGCATTTTCAATCCCAATTATTCTAAACTAGTAAAATAAATCATTTAACCAAATTAGAAGCCTCCAATAACAATAGGCCGTATCTCTAAGTCATGTCTTCCACAGCATGAATAAAGTGGATCAAAGCTGGTTCTTCTTCTTTCAGACCCATCTTCAGTGTTGGGCTCTTGCTGGCTTCATCCCAAGAGGATTGCACCAATCCTTGCATTACTTCCTTGATCTTCTTGGCCTTTGATCTTGTAATTGACCCATCTGGAACTTGCAAAGGATCTTTAAGAGTAGGCCCACCTTGGTTCCTATCATTAACAATTTTGCATCTAAAATGAAGACGAGGACATAGCTTTTTGCTAAAGCATCAACCACAAAATTTTTCATACCTTGTGTGTATTTGAATACATAAGGAAAAGTATCAATACAGTCCTCCCACTTAGCATGCATTCTAGTTAGCAAGTTACCTTGTCCTTTCATGTGTGTCAAGGACTCATGTACTTGAAAGAAAGGTCGGTTAGGAATTGTCGCACCCGGCACAAAACCAATGTAATGCTCTATCTCCCTAATAGGTGGCAATCTACTAAACACACCGCTAGGAAACACGACCTCATATCCCTGCAACAACGAGACAACAATACTAGGCAAAGATACGTCAAGTTTGTTAGTATTAAGACTCGCCTTAGCATAAAAACTCACTTTTCTCTTTGTTTTACTCTTACTTTCTTCAGTCTCTCTTTTCTTTCCACTCACTTTTTGTTTTTCACTCTCTTTTTCCATTTCACACTCTTTTTTCTTTTCACTCTCTTTGTTTCTGTCACTCTCTTTTTCTTCATCTATTTTTGTACTCTCGACCTCACAATTATTTTTCAACTCATTTTCTCCTTTTCTTGAGGTCTCAGCCTGACGCTCATATTTTTTCTCTTTCATTCTTCAATCATTTTCGGCCTCACTTTTTCTTTTTTTCTCAATCTCACTTTCACTCTTGCTTTTTAGCTCAATCTCCTTTTCACTTTTTCTTTTTTGATCACACTCATTTTCACTATTTCTTTTTTTAGCAACCTCACTTTTCACTTTCAAATGGTCCCCATGGACTTGTGTTGGAGTTAAAGGAGCAAATTTGATTATTTTTCCATCCTTTTCAAAACTGTACATGTTCCTTAACCCATCATGGATCACCTTCCTATCATAGTCCCATGACTTCTCCAACAAAATATGAGCAGCATGCATAGGCACTACATCACAAAGGACCATATCCTGGTATTTTAAGTAACTAGCACTTGCTTATCGACCCTAACCGCCCCACAATCACTCGACCACTGCAACATGTATGGTCTAGGATGTTTTAAGGTAGGTAAATTCAATTTATCAACTAAAGTAGTACTAGCCAAATTAATACAACTCCGCAAATCAATGATCATACTACATACCTTGTTGTTGATGAGGCATCTAGTATGAAAAATGTTCTCGTTCTGCTTCTCTGTATCATCCATCTTAATTTGTATATTGAGAGCATGCCTGGCAACAAGAGACTCACCATACTCTTCATTCTTACAGTTATGTTCAATACAAGGTTCACTCCTCCTCCTATCTCTCCTGCCTTGTAAATTTCTAATTACCACTTCTTGATAATCCATCCTATCCCTCACTTCACCTAACACCAAGTTCAACCGCTCAAACTGTTGTTGCATAGATTGCAACACAAAGGATGAGTTATCTACCATCCCCTTTGGTGAAGAGTCACTCCGATGAGACATTGTAAAGTGCTGCACAAATGAATGTTAGTGGAAAAACCTCACACACTGCTTTACGTGTTTACCCTCGAATAATGGCATTCCACTCGTGTTTCACTCCTAATTGGCTTTTCCCCGATCATAGTCTCACACTCTCTTGCCTTTTACCTCAATAGTTTTCCCGCTCAAGTTCTCTAAGAACTAATTGAACTAAATCAAGACAATACAACCTTGTATTATTACAACCAGTAATATAGATCCAAGAAACAAGAAACAAGAAAGGAATAAAATGACACGGGACTCAAGGAATTTATATGAGGGAAAGAGTAATTATAGAACAAGATACCAACTACAAATATGTATTCAGCCCCTTTGACGATAAAACTCAATCAACAAGTGTTTTTCTTTGTCTTTGTTGTAACTATGTAGCAACTTTTAAATATGTTGCGTCTCCTTATCTTCTTCTCCTTCTTCTTCTTCTTCTTCTTCTTCTTCTCTTTTTCTTTTTTTCGAATTTTCATTTCTTTTCCTTTCCTTTCTTTTCTTTTCTTTTCTTTTTTTTCTAATTCAAACACAAACAGAAATACTCCATTGTAAAAATCAAGCAATTGAATCGAAGCATACAAGAATTGACAACGAAATAGAAGAGAATCAATGGAACGACATTCCAAGCAATTGACAAACTCAGATATGCATTACACCCTAGAATTTTGAAACCCTAGGTGATGCAAATTTCAGCCAAACCCAAAACCCTCAAAATTTTGGCAGCCTACTTTTCGTTTCTGCAATTTTTTTTTTTTTTTTTTTCGCAACTCTAGAACAATGTAGCCCTAGAATTAAATTTAATGATGCAAGAAATTAAAAGATAGAATCAGACCTAATTGGAAACCTTGCTCTGAATACCAAATGATATAAACCCGCGGGAATGAAATCCCTTGAACCCACAATCAATTTGAAAACTCCCCAAGAAAGCCAAATTCAAGTCAACGGATGGAAAATCTAGACTCGATGAGAACTCGTTTCAAGAACCTAGATTATATCAAAATCTAGACCCGTTGAAGAACCCGTCTCAAGAACCTAGATTACAAAGGAGGAATGCCACAATGGTTGTGATTTACTTTGATAAGTTCAAGAGTTCAATCAAGAACAAGAGGAGAAAACTCAACTAACAAATAACATTCAATATTGTCTAACCTTCAAATGAGGCTACAATGAGTATTTAAACAAAATCTAATTGAAACCCTAGCCAAAATAAAGCCCCTTTTTACCCAAAATGACCTGATGAACAGTGTCACGCTACAGTACTCGCGGTTACAGTACGGCTAGAGTAACGCTACAGTACCTCTTGAAACCCTAATTCCTAAAAAGTAACTTTCCAAATAAACCTTTGGCCAAAATACAAGGTTTTCTTGAAAACCCTAGTGATAAGAACCCGCGGGAATGAAATCCCTTGAACCTAAAATTAATTTGAAAACTCTCCAAAAAAGCCAAATTCAAGTCAATGGATGGAAAAACCTCAACCCGATGAGAACTCGTTTCAAGAACCTAGATTATATCAAAATCTAAACCCATTGAAGAATCCGTCTCAAGAACCTAGATTACAAAAGAGGAATGCCACAAAGGTTGTGATTTACCTTTGATAAGTTCAAGAGTTCAATCAAGAACAAGAGGAGAAAACTCAACTCACAAATAACATTCAATATTGTCTAACCTTCAAATGAGCCTAATTCCTAAAAAGTAACTTTCCAAATAAGCCCTTGTGATGCAAACCAAGGGGCTGGACATGCTGATCATACAAGTGGGAATGGAGCTGAATTTGCACAAGACCCTTTGTCACTTCCTAGTGGCCCAATTACAAGACTTAGAGCCAAACGTTTCAAGGAAGCACTAAATGGGCTAATCCAAGAGAATTGGGCTGATTCTAAAAAGACCAAGATGGGCTCAAATAATATTCAAGACTTAATCCATGTCATCAAGGCAATTGAAGAGGCTAATTAGCACGTAGAAATATGATGAATGGTCTGTCCATTAAAGGACATGAATTTGTTAAGTTTCAAGAATATTAAATAGGTGAATGAACTTGGTCTTGCCTGGGTACCTGAAATACATTGAATTTAGTCATTTTGTCATTTCTGGCTGCCTCTAGAAGTCCAAGAGGCCTAAAAATCGTGGGACTTGTTAGGTTAATATTTGTGTTGCTTTTAAAGCTGTAGTTATGACTTTTCCTATTCTTGGAGGGTTGTTCCAAGTATTTAGAGGGGTTATTTCGAGTTTTAATATCAGATTTGAAATTTCAGAAGCTTATTTGTCTTTGTGAGGTATTGTGTTCCTCTTGGTTCTTCAAAGAACTCTTTGAACTTATCAAGTTAATCTTGTGGCGTTCAAGCTCCAAACTTATCACCTTGATTCTGATTTCTTGGTGTGGCGTTTTCAATCCTTCGTAGTCTTGGTTTTCATCTAGTTGGGTGACTGGTCAAGGCTCAAAAAATCTTGTCAATACGATCTTGGGGTTCCAAGCCATCATTGTTATCGGGTTTCATCACAATTGTTGGCGGAGTTCATATCACCTTGGCCAAAATACAAGGCCTTCTTGAAAACCCTAGTTCATTGAAAATAAGACGTGTGGGCCAGGTATCATCAAGCCTACTTATTCTAAACTAATAAAATAAATCATTTAATCAAATTTGAAGTCTCCAATAACAATAGGCCCTATCTCTAAGTCATGTCTTCCACAGCTTGAATCAAGCGGATCAAAACTGGTTCTCCTTCTTTCAAGCCCATCTTGAGTGTTGGGCTCTTGCTAGCTTCATCCCATGTGGATTGCACCAATCCGTGCATTGCTTCCTTGATCTTCTTGGCCCTTGATCTTGTAATTGGCCCATATGGAATTTGCAAATGATCTTTAAGAGTAGGCCCAACTTGGTTTCCATCATTCCCCCTCTCCTCAAAAGGACTCGACCTCGAATCTTCACCTACATCATAAGGAGAAAGATCAGAAATATTGAAAGTAGCAGAAACATTATACTCACCTGGAAGATCCACTTTAAATGCGTTGTCATTAATTTGCTCAAGAACTTGGAAAGATCCATCTCCTCGAGGATGCAACTTCGTCCTTCTTTGGGCTAGGAATCTTTCTTTGCAACCCAAACTCAATCTCCCGATTCAAATATGACACGCCTTCGCCCTTTATTAGCTTGGGAAGCATCTCTTTCATTCTTTTGGGCAATTTGAAGTCGTACCCTCTCATGAAGTGACTTCACCAACTCCGCCTTCTTTTGTCCATCCAACCTACTCCTGCCATCAACAGGTAAAGGAATCAAATCCAAAGGAGTAAGCGGATTAAATCCATAAACAATTTCAAAATGAGAATATGAAGTAGTAGTATGCATGGTCCGATTATATGCAAACTCTATAAATGGCAGACTGATAAGAACCAAGGTGGGCCTACTCTTAAAGATCCTTTGCAAGTTCCAGATGGGCCAATTACAAGATCAAGGGCCAAGAAGATCAAGGAAACAATGCAAGGATTGGTGCAATCCACTTGGGATGAAGCCAGCAAGAGCCCAACACTGAAGATGGGTCTGAAAGAAGAAGAACCAGCTTTGATCCACTTTATTCATGCTGTGGAAGACATGACTTAGAGATACGGCCTATTCTTATTGGAGGCTTCTAATTTGGTTAAATGATTTATTTTACTAGTTTAGAATAAGTGGGATTGAAAATGCTTGGCTCACATGTCTTATTTCTTATGAACTATGTTTTTGGGAAGGCCTTGTATTTTGGCCAAGGGCTTATTTGGAAAGTTACATTTTAGGAACTAGGGTTTCATCAATTTATTGTTGGGGTTACTGTAGCCGGTACTGTTCATCAAGGGTAATTTTGGGAAAAAGGAGCTTTATTTTGGCTAGGGTTTTGATTAGGTTTGGGTTTAAAAACTCTTTGTAGCCTCATTTGAGAGATTAGACAATATTGAATTTTATTTATGAGTTGAGTTTTCTCCTCTTGTTCTTGATTGAACTCTTGAACTTATCAAAGGTAAATCACAACCTTTGTGGCGTTCCTCCTTTGTAATCTGGGTTCTTGAGACGGGTTCTTCAACGGGTCTAGATTTTAATATAATCTAGGTTCTTGAAACGGGTTCTCATCGGGTCTTGATTCTCCATCCTTGACTTGATTTTTGGCTTTCTTGGGGAGTTTTCAAATTGATTGTGGGTTCAAGGGAATTCATTCCCACGGGTTCATATCACAGACAATCCTCCCAAGTTTTTAAATTCTTCTGAACAACGGTGCATAGAAGCTGAGTTAAAGTCCTATTAACTACTTCAGTCTGACCATCAGTCTGTGGATGACAAGTAGTGGAAAATAAGAGCTTAGTACCCAATTTCCCCCACAACACCTTCCAAAAGTAGCTAAGGAATTTAACATCCCTATCAGAAACAATACTCCTAGGTACACCATGGAGTCGCACTATCTCTCTAAAAAACAGGTTAGCTATGTTTGTGGCATCATCTGTTTTATGGCATGGAATGAAATGTGTCATCTTGCTAAATCTATCCACAACCACAAAAATAGAATCTCTATCCCTTTTTGTCCTAGGCAGCCCCGAAACAAAGTTCATAGATATGTCTACCCACGGTTCACTAGGAACGGGTAAGGTGGTATACAACCCATGTAGCAAAACCTTAGATTTGGCCTTTCTACATGTAATGCACCTTCCACAAATACGATTAACATCTCTCGTCATCTTAGGCCAAAAGAAATGTTCATACAAAATGTCCAAAGTTTTCTTGACACCAAAGTGTCCCATTAATCCCCCACCATGTGCCTCACGCACCAATAACTCACACATAGAACAACTTGGCATACAAAGTTTGCTTTCCTTAAATAAATAACCATCATGCTTGTAAAACTTACCAGATGCCACTTTATCACATGTCATACACACATCAGAAAAGTCAGCGTCATCGGCATACATTTCTTTCACATATTCAAACCCAAGCATTTTAGCACTTATAGAAGTAAGAAGTACATACCTCCGGGATAAAGCATCAGCAACAATGTTCTCCTTACCTTGCTTGTAACAAACGACATAGGGAAAGGTCTCAATGTATTCCATCCATCTAGCATGCCTTTTATTCAACTTACCTTGACCCTTGAGATGCTTCAATGATTCATGATCGGTGTGGATTACAAATTCCCTTGGCCATAGGTAGTGCTGCCAAGTCTCTAATGCACGAACAAGAGCACAAAGCTCTTTGTCATAAGTAGGGTACTTCAGGGATGCACCTCTTAGCTTTTCACTGAAGAAGGCTATGGGTCACCTATCCTGCATCAAAACGGCTCCAATCCCTATTCCTGAGGCATCACATTCAATCTCAAAAGCTTCGTTAAAATCAGGTAATGCTAACACAGGTGAAGAGCACAACCTTTCTTTGATAGTGGCAAAAGCATTCTCTTGATTAGCCCCCCACTGAAACCCAACATTCTTTTTAATTACCTCAGTGAGTGGTGCAGCAATAGTGCTAAAGTCTTTAACAAAACGTCGATAAAAGCTAGCTAAGCCATGAAAGCTTCTTACCTCAGTGATGCTTTTTGGTGTTGGCCATTCCTTGATGGCCTTGACTTTCTCTTCATCCACTTCAATACCTTTTGTACTAACAACATAACAAAGAAAAAAACCTTTTTCCATGCAAAAAGCACATTTCTTGAAATTAGCATACAACTTTTCACATCTCAACACATCAAACACATATCTCAAATGCACAATATGTTCATTTAAGTCTTTGCTGTACACTAAGATATCAACAAAGTACACAACCACAAACTTGCCTATGAATGCACGTAGGACATGGTTCATTAATCTCATGAAAGTATTGGGCGCATTTGTAAGTCCAAATGGCATAACCAACCATTCATAAAGACCATACTTAGTCTTAAAAACAGATTTCCATTCATCACCCTCTTTCATTCTAATTTGATGGTACCCACTTTTAAGATCAATTTTACTGAAAATACATGAGCCATGCAATTCATCAAGCATATCATCCAATCTAGGAATGGGATGGCGATACTTTACCGTGATATTGTTGACTGCCCTGCAATCAACGCACATCCTCCACGTCCCATCCTTCTTTGGCACTAGTAGCACTGGTACTGCACAAGGGCTCATGCTCTCCCTCACGTATCCCATGCCCATCAAATCATCAACTTGCCTTTGAAGCTCCTTTGTCTCCTCTGGATTACTCCTTTAGGCTGGTCGGTTTGGAATGGCCGCCCTGGGCACAAAATCAATCTGGTACTCAATGCCTCTAATGGGTGGCAACTCATTTGGCATCTCCTCCGAAAATACATCATCAAACTCCTGCAACAAAGAAACAGCCAAACTAGGAAGAAACTGGTTAGTTTCATCAGGAGTAAGATAGGACTCTTTATAGACAAGAAAAATCATAGGGCGATCTGCGAAGAAAGCCCTCTTAACCTCACTCTCTCTTGCATAGAAACTCACTTTTGCCTTTCATTTTTTCTCTGCAGACTCTCTTTCTTTTTTCTCTTGTGGCTCCACTCTTTTTTCTTTACACTCAGCCATCTCTCTACTTTCTTTTTCACTCTTTCTTTTATGCTCATTTGCACTCTTTCTCTTTTGATCACTCTCATTTTCACTAGTTTTCCATTCATCACCCTCTTTCATTCTAATTTGATGGTACCCACTTTTAAGATCAATTTTACTGAAAATACATGAGCCATGCAATTCATCAAGCATATCATCCAATCTAGGAATGGGATGGCGATACTTTACCGTGATATTGTTGACTGCCCTGCAATCAATGCACATCCTCCACGTCCCATCCTTCTTTGGCACTAGTAGCACTAGTACTGCACAAGGGCTCATGCTCTCCCTCACGTACCCCATGCCCATCAAATCCTCAACTTGCCTTTGAAGCTCCTTTATCTCCTCTGGATTACTCCTTTAGGCTGGTCGGTTTGGAATGGCCGCCCTGGGCACAAAATCAATCTGGTACTCAATGCCTCTAATGGGTGGCAACTCATTTGGCATCTCCTTCGAAAATACATCCTCAAACTCCTGCAACAAAGAAACAGCCAAACTAGGAAGAGACTGGTTAGTTTCATCAAGAGTAAGATAGGACTCTTTATAGACAAGAAAAATCATAGGGCGATCTGCGAAGAAATCCCTCTTAACTTCACTCTCTCTTGCATAGAAACTCACTTTTGCCTTTCATTTTTTCTCTGCAGACTCTCTTTCTTTTTTCTCTTGTGGCTCAACTCTTTTTTCTTTACTCTCAGCCACCTCTCTACTTTCTTTTTCACTCTTTCTTTTATGCTCATTTGCACTCTTTCTCTTTTGATCACTCTCATTTTCACTAGTTTTCCATTCATCACCCTCTTTCATTCTAATTTGATGGTACCCACTTTTAAGATCAATTTTACTGAAAATACATGAGCAATGCAATTCATCAAGCATATCATCCAATCTAGGAATGAGATGGCGATACTTTACCGTGATATTGTTGACCGCCCTGCAATCAACGCACATCCTCCACGTCCCATCCTTCTTTGGCACTAGTAGCACTGGTACTGCACAAGGGCTCATGCTCTCCCTCACGTACCCCATGCCCATCAAATCCTCAACTTGCCTTCTTTGAAGCTCCTTTGTCTCCTCTGGATTACTCCTATAGGCTGGTCGGTTTGGAATGGCCGCCCTGGGCACAAAATCAATCTGGTACTCAATGCCTCTAATGGGTGGCAACTCATTTGGCATCTCCTCCGAAAATACATCCTCAAACTCCTGCAACAAAGAAACAGCCAAACTAGAAAGAGACTGGTTAGTTTCATCAAGAATAAGATGGACTCTTTATAGACAAGAAAAATCATAGGGCGATCTGCGAAGAAAGCCCTCTTAACCTCACTCTCTCTTACATAGAAACTCACTTTTGCCTGTCATTTTTTCTCTGCAGACTCTCTTTCTTTTTTCTCTTGTGGCTCCACTCTTTTTTCTTTACTCTCAGCCACCTCTCTACTTTCTTTTTCACTCTTTCTTTTATGCTCATTTGCACTCTTTCTCTTTTGATCACTCTCATTTTCACTCTTTCTTTTTTGAGTAACCTCACTTTTCAATTTCAGTTGGTCCTCATAGACCTGACTTGGAGTTAAAGGAGCAAGTTTGATTGTTTTGCCCTCCTTCTCAAAGCTGTACATGTTTTTGAACCCATCATGTGTCACCCTCCTATCATACTGCCACAGCCTCCCCAACAAAATATGGCCAGCATGCATAGGGACAACATCACAAAGCACCTCATCCTGATACTTTCCAATAGAAAAAACAACTAACACTTGTTTGTCCACCCTAACCTCTCTACAATCATTCAACCACTGCAATTTGTATGGTTTAAAGTGTTTTAAGGTTGGTAAATTCAATTTCTCAACCAAAGCAGTGCTAGCCACATTAGTACAACTCCCCCCATCAATGATCATACTACATACCTTATTGTTGACATGGCATCTAGTATGGAAAATGTTCTCTCTCTGTTGCTCTATATCATCCACCTTAATGTGTGCATTGAGAGCACGCCTGGCAACAAGAGACTCACCGGTCATGGGGTATACCACTCCATCATCATCACTAGCATCAACCAACTCGGGCATCATCACCATCATCCTCACTCTCAGTCATCACCTCCCCATTGTCACGCATAATCATCACCCGCGGGAATGAAATCCCTTGAACCTACAATCAATTTGAAAACTCCCCAAGAAAGCCAAATTCAAGTCAATGGATGGAAAAACCTAGACCCGATGAGAACTCGTTTCAAGAACCTAGATTATATCAAAATCTAAACCCATTGAAAAACCCGTCTCAAGAACCTAGATTACAAATGAGGAACGCCACAAAGATTGTGATTTAACTTTGAGAAGTTCAAGAGTTCAATCAAGAACAACAGGAGAAAACTCAACTCACAAATAACATTCAATATTGTCTAACCTTCAAATGAGGCTACAAGGAGTATTTAAACTAAACCTAATTAAAACCAAAGCCAAAATAAAGCCCTTTTTTACCCAAAATGCCCTGATGAACAGTGTCACGCTACAGTACCGCGGCTACAGTAACGCTGCAGTACCTCTTGAAACCCTAATTCCTAAAAAGTAACTTTCCAAATAAGCCCTTGGCCAAAATACAAGGCCTTCTTGAAAACCCTAGTTCATTGAAAATAAGACGTGTGGGCCAGGCATCTTCAAGCCCACTTATTTTAAACTAATAAATCATTTAATCAAATTTGAAGTCTCAATAACAATAGGCCCTATCTCTAAGTCATGTCTTCCACAGCTTGAATCAAGTGGATCAAAGCTGGTTCTCCTTCTTTCAAACCCATCTCGAGTGTTGGGCTCTTGCTAGCTTCATCCCAAGTGGATTGCACAAATCCGTGCATTGCTTCCTTGATCTTCTTGGCCCTTGATCTTGTAATTGGCTCATCTGGAATTTGCAAATGATCTTTAAGAGTACGCCCAACTTGGTTTCCATCACTTAGTTCATTAAAAATAAGACGTGTGGGCCAGGCATCTTCAAGCCCACTTATTCTAAATAATAAAATAAATCATTTAACCAAATTGGAAGTCTCCAATAACAATAGGCCATATCTCTAAGTCATGTCTTCCACAGCTTGAATCAAGTGGATCAAAGCTGGTTCTCCTTCTTTCAAGCCCATATTGAATGTTGGGCTCTTGCTAAACTCGTCCCAAGTGGATTGCGTCAATCCGTGCATTGCCTCCTTGATCTTCTTGGCTCTTGACCTTGTAATTGGCCCATCTGGAAGTTGCAAAGGATCTTTAGACTAGGCTCACCTTGGTTCCCATCAGCTTACAGGCTGGATCATCCCACTGAATTGCAAGGAATCCATAATGTTTTCCATGTATCTTCTCTCAAGAAGAGTTTCGAAAAGCAAATTCCAACCGTTGTTGACACGAGGGATATTTCACTTCAGCCCAACCTAGCCTATGTTCCAATTCAAATCACTAATTGGAAGGATAAGGAACTATGGAATCGTAAAATCGCCTTGGTTAAGGTTTTGTGATGAAATCATGATGTTGAAGAGGCCACATGGGAAAAAGAAGCTGACATGAGAAGCAAATACCCTTATTTTTTTGGCATGTGACTTGTTTAGCATCGCATCATGGCATTCGCATTCATGCGTGGCATCCTCTGGAATTTCACCTATATGATCCACATTCTTTCACGTCATTTTCAGTTTGGACATGGCCGATGACAACAGGACCACCCGTCATATGTATATGACTCGTAGCCGACTTCAGAGGCTGAGAGCGGAGCAGAGATGGAGATACTTAGACTACATGGCTGACACATTCTGGGCTCAGCAGGAGAGGTTTGAACATCACAGGACTCATATCCTCGACTATGATAGGAGAGGATGCATCCATCTAAGGAGAGCATGGCTACACGAGGAGTGTCAGCCTTATGACCCCATTCGTTGGATGGGAGAGACTAGGGCTAGATGGCTCAGATGACCTATGAGATTGGTTCTCTCAGTAGGTTTAGACCAGCCAAAGTCAAGTAGGGCAACAGAGTAGCGACAATACAAGCATGAGTCACTCATTCTTGACCCTACTCCCCTTGACACATCAGATACATCTTACACTTCTCCGAGTCGCACTTGCTTTCGAGAGGAGGGGAGACCCCTGGCTTGAGGATGAGGAGTTTAGGCAGTGGAGACAACACCAAGAGAGGGTTAATGCCTTTCATGATTCAGAGGAGGATGAATACTACTACAACACCCAGGACGAGGTGTCCGAGGATAGCAATGGGAGACCCCCATCGAGCCCTAAGCTATAGCGCAATTGGTGAGTCAACACTCAAACCTTACTCACTGCATGTTTTATTTGACCCCGATTTCGAGGACGAAATCTTGATTTAAGGGGGGAGGATGTAACACACTGCATAAGTAACTCTTGATTAACCCTTAAGTACTCTAGATTAGGCTTTTATTTTTGGGTTAATCACCTTCATTAAGGTTAATAGTGGATTAGTATTAATGTTGGTACTTAGTGTTAATGAGCTAAGGATTAGAGAGGCAAGCCCATTAGTAATTTTGGTAAGGTTTTTTAGGACTCAAGTGTTCATGGGCCTAGCCTAGAAAACCTTGAACCAACCCCTTAGAAAATCAAGGCTAGTCTTGGCCCAAGCATAGGAAGGCATATGCATGCATTAATAGGGATCAATAGTTGAAATACATGTAGGCATCAATTAGGATGCATGCCACGGGTTGGGACTAATCGGACAAGTTCCACTCTGAATTTTGAAAATCTAAGGGCATGGATGGTTTTAGAATGCCAAAAATATGAAGTCCATGAAATTTGGTTAAATTTGGAGTTCGTTTGTAATTAGAGAAAACTAGAGCCTAAATGGCAATTTTGGAAAGTCTAGGGGTATCTTTGTGAATACCCAATTTTTTTGAAACCTTTGATGTTGAACCTATCCATAAGAGGATTAACTCTAACTTAGTATACACACGATTTACGCAGCTACGACGCTAATTTCGAATTTCTCCAGAAGTTTGTAAGTTGGCCTCTAACTTACACCTTGATAAATTATTTATGAATTATTGATAAATGTTCATTCATATTTCAATTATCATTTTGAACATAAAATATCATGTTCTATGATACATTGAGTACATACTTACAAGACATGTGATATTTTTACCATTTTTTGTATATTGCATATAAATGTCATTTTTCATGAAATTTACTACATATGCACATGTCATGAAAAACATTTTTCAAAACATTGCATGAAAGTCATTTTATCACGACCCCAAAGGCTAGGATGGGAAATTATCCTAGTGGAACTCCTCTGTCAACTCTGGAGTGTTTAATAATGGAGTGGTAACTCCTGGATTGACGAAAAATAGTCAATAGGATTCAAATGGATTCTTTAAAGAATACCGGAGCAAAGTCAATATGTTATGACACCTAACGCTGGTGGGTGTACACGTTATGATTTTTATGATGTTATGTTATTTACCATTGCATTGAGAACGAGTCTATAGACAACGTAGTTTCAGCTTAAGTTATACTACGGTCACCGGTAGATACTCATAGTGCATATGGGAACCGTGATATTACCACACGTTATGTTATTAATTAAGATAATTATGTAAGTTTATGATGAAGAAAATCTATGATGAAATTTTTATGAAGAAGTTGTATCTTTTCAAAAATGATGACCGAATTACTTACTGAGTAAAAATATGTGTCTTCATTTTTTTTAAAAGATGTCAAGGAATCTGGATGGAAAACATGTATAATGATTTTCTGCATCTCATGCATCGCATATTTATCATTTTTCATGATTGATTTATCTTTGTATCAGTTAGTTGTTTAACTTACTCAGATTTTGAGTAAATCTCACCATTTTATGGGACCACTATCATTCCACTCAGAATGATAGAAGTTGTGTCAAGAATCGATTAGGATGAGATTGATGGAGCAGTGAATTCGAATGGTTGAGGAGGAGTCAGATTTGGAGAGGATGCTGGACTTAATTTTGATGTTCATAGCCTAAGTCCTTGATGGGAACCAAGGTGGGCCTAGTCTTAAAGATCATTTGCAAATTCCAGATGGGCCAATTACAAGATCAAGGGCCAAGAAGATCAAGAAAGCAATGCACTGATTGGTGCAATCCACTTGGGATGAAGCTAGCAAGAGCCCAACACTCAAGATGGGCTTCAAAGAAGGAGAACCAGCTTTGATCCACTTGATTCAAGCTGTGGAAGACATGACTTAGAGATAGGGCCTATTGTTATTGGAGACTTCAAATTTGGTTAAATGATTTATTTTATTAGTTTAGAATAAGTGGGCTTAAAGATGCCTGGCCCACATGTCTTATTTTCAATGAAGTAGGGTTTTCAAGAAGGCCTTGTATTTTGGCCAAGGGCATATTTGGAAAGTTACATTTTAGGAATTAGGGTTTTAAGAGGTACTGTAGCGTTACTGTAGCCGCAGGTACTGTAGCTAGACACTGTTCATCAGGGCATTTTGGGTAAAAAGGGGCTTTATTTTGGCTAGGGTTTTAATTAGGTTTAGTTTAAATACTCCTTGTAGCCTCATTTGAAGATTAGACAATATTGAATTTTATTTGTGAGTTGAGTTTTCTCCTCTTGTTCTTGATTGAACTCTTGAACTTATCAAAGGTAAATCACAACCTTTGTGGCGTTCCTCCTTTGTAATCTGGGTTCTTGAGACGGGTTCTTCAACGGGTCTAGATTTTAATATAATCTAGGTTCTTGAAACGGGTTCTTATCGGGTCTAGATTCTCCATCCTTGACTTGATTTTTGGCTTTCTTGGGGAGTTTTCAAATTGATTGTAGGTTCAAGGGAATTCATTCCCACGGGTTCATATCAGTCCTTTATGCTTTAGATCGCATTAAGAGAATGAAATGACTTTGTATATAAGTCTATGCTACTTTAGTATTTCGAACATGATGATTATCTAATGAAGTTGGGATGTTTTAGTTATTCTGGCATATTTTTCACCTTAACCTTTTATTTCCGCTGCGATTATTGCTTACTTCTAGTTGCATACTAGGATATATTGCATATTAACTGTTGTAAACAGGGGTATGTAACCTAGTGTTGCATGTCCCGACACTCTAGTCTTCATTCCATCTCAAGTGGGGATTGGGGGCGTCACAAAGCCCCACCAAACCCTAGCAGCAAGCCACCCAAATAGCCTAGTTTTAAGGTCACGGCAATGACCACAGTGCCTCAACAGGCCTCTCCTCACATGTGCATAGCAACCACTACGGAACCATGCTTGGCAGCAAGCAAAGCGACGTCTCAGCCCCAACGCATGGTATAATCTTTCTCCCTTTCTCTCGGTAGTTATTGATTATGAAGCTTGATTGTGTTGTGGACTGTACTGTTATTATGGAGTGCATTGTGTTTTGAACTATGAATGGAGTAATTGTGGTAATTGTGTAGTTGAAGTGTTGGGCATTACTGCGTGGTTTTTATTATGGCCACAAGTAGTGTGAAGTGGAGGGACTAGGTGTGGAGTTGTGATGTGATCACTATGCAGTTTGTGTAATGGTCGGACACCATGTGAGGTGATGGGATCATATTGTAGTTTGGAAGTGGTTGTAAACTATGTGACGTGAAGGGATTTGTTGTTGTGAATGGGTGTATGTCGTGTAAAATGTCAGGATAAGCTAAGTAGTTGGACGGGTTATATGAAGTGTCATGTTGTATGGGTTTGAGTTGGAGGTTAGTATCGGAGTATAGAGCTTGTTTACACAAGTGGGCGTTAGTGGATTATATGTTGATCTTAAGTGATAAAAGGGGTAGGGTAAATGTGTAATTTGGTTGGACACATGTGCCAGACAGATTTACCATATGTAATGGATAATCTGTTCGAAGCATGAGTACACGATGTTTAAACCCTCAAGGTTGACTTAAAGTTGTGTATTATGTTTGGTTAAGATTACGATGAAGTGTTGGTTAGGTTATACATTTGAGTTGGAGGTTAGTGTCGGAGTATAGAGCTTGTTTACACAAGTGGGCGTTAGTGGATTATATGTTGATCTTAAGTGATAAAAGGGGTAGGGTAAATGTGTAATTTGGTTGGACACATGTGCCAGACAGATTTACCATATGTAATGGATAATCTATTCGAAGCATGAGTACACGATGTTTAAACCCTCAAGGTTGACTTAAAGTTGTGTATTATGTTTGGTTAAGATTACGATGAAGTGTTGGTTAGGTTATACATAAATGAAGGAATGTATGTATTGACTAGGTTTGGGTTGTATAACTTGGTTGGTCCAAGTTATGCATCGAGATGGATGGTTTGGTAGGAAGAGCATGATGAAGTTGACTATGTATCTTAGCCTTTAAAGTGAATCAAAGAGGTTCACTTTGAAGGATAAGAACGTGAAGTAGGAGGCTTTGTGTTTAAAAGGTGACCTCAAGTGGGTCACATGTTATGACCCTAAGATTGAGGAAACGCGATAAATGAAAGTATAGAAGATGGACTTGGATGATAGTGTGTCTAGGTGAAGGAAGTCCTAGTGAAGAGAAGTTTATGTATTTTCTAAGTTTAAGTTACATATGCACTTGTAGATAGAATGATGTAAGGTTATGTATGCATGTAGGTTGCCATCTAACATGCATGGACTGCATGAAATGTAAATAGCATGGAGCACATAGGTAAGTATTATGTTCATACTCTTTTAGAGCTGTCTAAATGATATAAAATGAAAATGAAATGTTTCTTTATGATGCTTTGTGAAATGAAATGAACGATGTTGTATGAAAATATACTAGGCATGAATGTTTAAAGGTATATGTATGTATGGCATTCCTTCTATTTATGCACCCAAAAGTAATAGTTGTATGCATGTGAATGGATGTTACACGTAGTAACTAGTGTCTTTATTTTTAATGATGAAATGAAATGTTAAGATTTATGCTCTATGCTTTTAAATGATATTTAAAGTGACTTAACGAAAGTATATTTTTAACTGACGCTATAAAAGGGATTTTAAACGAGGCTATGAAACGATTTTAAATGATGCCATGAACTGATGTTTACGATGATGCTCATGTTCATGCTTTTAAAGGATGTTTTAAATGTTCAGGTTCAAACTTATGCTTTTAAACGATGTTTATGAAATAAATGGATTGATGAAATGAATGAAAAGGAAATGACTAAAAGGATTAAATGAATGAAAGGAAATAAATGTTTTAATGTATGAAAATATGTAACGACCATGGCTGAATGAATGGGAACCAAAGGACTAGGCAGATTGCAATGCCGGGTAAGTAGTACTGGCGGTACACCTATTGCGAGCGAAATCCAGGTCCAAAAGACCTCTAACCCCAACACACAGGCGTAATAGGGTGTATCAGCCAGAGGAAAAGTGAAAAGAATGAATGAATGCATGTATGTTTTAGTTTATTTATGAATGAAAGTACAAGGTGTAGGAAATGTTTTATGAATGGAAAACCGTTTTAAAAAAAAACTCTACCTTGTAATGTTTTAAATGAAATGAATGCTTATGTAAGTATGTAGATGAATGTGAATGCATAACTAAAAACCTATGTTAGTATATTTTGACTGTATAAAGTAATACTTACTAATTATTTGACTCACGTTAATTTTTATGTATGTCTCTCCCCCTCTTAGGGACAAAGTGAGGAAGAAGTGTCAGGATAGACATGGCTCGAGGGAAGAGTGACTGAAACCTAGATGAGCTTTTGTAACGTATGAAAGGGTAATTTTTTAAAAAGCTTTTTAATTTTAACTCAATGATTTCCACTACAAAACTCTCTCTTAAATTTATAAAGTACGTTTTAATTTAAAACATAGAGTCTTTTATATCATAGGAAGGAAAAGAAAAAGTTTTAAAAGGGTCAGTAATTCCCGTCTCCTTTTTCTTAAAAACTATTTTCTAAAGTTTCACCACAAGGATAGGAGTGTTACAGAGTGGTATCAGAGCAAAACCTGGGTTATGAAAGATTCTATAATCTTTTCAAAAATAAAAGAGAATATATTTTTTAAGAAAGAGAACTTTTGAAAAGAGAACTGAGAGTGAAGGAAAAATCTAGGTTGAAGTCCTCCCAAGGCATATCTTGTCCTGCAGTAAGTATATGAAAAGTTTATGTTTTAATGTTATGATTTTTATAGTATGACATAGTTAACGCATGCATGTCATAATGGCACCTACTGGGAAAGGTTATGTTAAGTGCATGAAATGAAAAAAGTAATAGATAACGACGGTAGCTAGAAGAGAAGGAGTGAATGATGGAATGCTAGGAATCCGTAGAAGTAGTTATGTAGTCATGAGAAGAATAGATTAGAAACGATAGATAGGCTGTGATAGTTAAGAAGTGCATGGACGACTATGAGTTATGTTAGAAATGAGATGAAGGATAAGATGATAGCTTCAAGCTTTTTCAGTAAGGATTGTAGCATGGAAAGTACAAGTGTTACTCGATGGATTGGTTAAGTGATTGAAATGACTTGAACGTGTCAACGGAGAATAGATCAGACACGAGGATGGAGGTGCTATGCAAGGAGTGGATTGAAGCATTGACCATGTACGAAGGCATGAAAACGATGCAAGCATGAGCATGAACGGCTTCATATCGAGTGTAAGCAAATTCCAAGGATGGAATTTTTAGAACGTGGGGAGATTGTGATGACATGATCCTTTTTCTCTCAATTGGTTACGAGTCTCGCATTTGCGTTTTAAACCTCGAAATCGTGTTTTAAATATTGCATATGATTTTTAAATGGGACCTAGTATTTTAAAATCTTTAAAATATTTTAAATGTTCAAAATTACTTTAAGAGGGCTATTTTTGGTATTATTGAACCAAACCTAATTTTCAAGTAAGCCTTTTTATGTTGTGAAGCCCCAAAAATAATATAGTTTTAACAAATCATTTTATTTAAATAATTTTGGTTCTTTAAGAGTATTATTTAATATTGGTTATTTCATTTTATGTTAACTACTCTACTTATTTAGATGATGTTATTTCTTTTAAAAATATTTAGTAAACTGCATCATTTTGTTTTATGATGAATGATTATTAGTTTTAGAATTTAAAGTTCATTTTTAAATTAGTCTTATTTTTTTCTATTTTAATTCCTATTATTTAGTTAGTTATTTTGAGTTTTTAATCTCTACCGTTAAATCAATCTGGGGATTCATAGATAAAGGATTGGGATTAATTAGAACCCCAAGAAAAACCCTAATTCCCTCACTTTTTCCCTTCCCTCTCTCGCCTCCTCTCCCTCCCCCGATTCCCTCTCTTCCTTCGGCTCCTCCATACACCACCCATCGCAGCCAGCCGCGCCACCACCAAGCCCAATCGCCAGCAACTGCTGCCTCCTCCCCCTGCCCCCACGCCAATCTCCCTATAACACCCCGCTTAATTAACTCTTGATTAACCCTTAAGTACTCTAGATTAGGCTTTTAATTATGAGTTAATCACTTTCATTAAGGTTGGTAGTGGGATTAACATTAATGTTGGTACTTAGTGTTAATGAGCTAAGGATTAGAGAGGCAAGCTCATTAATAATATTGATGAGGCTTTTTAGGACCCCAAGTGCATTCATGGCCCTAGCCCAAGAAAAATCTTGAACCAAGCCCTTGGGAAAACTAAGGCTAGTCTTGGCCCAAGTATAGGAAGGCATAAGACTTTTGGTGTAGATTGAACCATTGGCCCTTTTCAAGCCCATATGGCCCAAAGTCAGGTTTGGACTCATTTCACTATTCAAAGGCCAAAGGCTCAATACACAATTAGTTTCCTTAAGCGCAAATCACACTTAAAGTACCCAAATTAAGTTTTGAAAATTGGCTAAGGCCATTAACCATCATACTTGAGGTTAGTACACTTTAAGCCATGCTTTGAAGCTTAATCATGCTTAATCTGTTTTTAAAATTGTTAATTCAAATTTTTTTAAATTAATACTCTCTTAAACCAAGATTAGACCATATTAATACCCTAGCAAAACCATTCCACATGTCATTAAGAAAAATGACATAACAAGCTCAAACCATGCTTCAATCGGTTTTGTGCATTGCCTTTTGTAATGCTTGAACTGTTTTGCCCTTTGGCCTAACATTTTTGTGGTTTGTCCCCAAGGTTAATATGACCCTTAAAGACCTCATGAGACCCTTTCAAACTCAGTTTAAGCCTTGGACGAAATTGGTTGCATCAACCAACTCAAAGAACCAAATCGAGTGCACCTTGGTCTAGTTTGTGTAGGAACCATTTGGATTGAATTTGAACCAACCTCCTGCCATGGTTTGCACCACCACCCCACGCCACCGCCTTCTCCACCCAATTACCAAGAAGTCCCATGACCATCATGAGAGATTTTGACTCATTTTTGCTGCCAAAAAAATCCAAAACCGAACTAATTTTCTACCACCACAAAACCACCTTCACCCACCTGTTTTCAAGGGTAGTTTGAGAGATCTTTTGCCATCCAAATGATGCCCCACGACCTGGTGGTTTAGGACACTATTTCATTCTGCACAAGTGACCTAAGCTCACGCAAGCAAATTTGAAAATTTTCTGGATTTGAGCATCTCCCATTTCACCCAATCACCAAGCACCCAAGCGAACGTCCCTCACCCCTTGGCGCCTATAAATACTTCTCTCTCCTTCTCATTTCACCCACACCACAACTCTAAATATCATCTTGAACCTTGAGAGAACTTTCCCCTCTTTGATTAAATAGTGCAAACCGAGTGAGTTTTTGTGAGTTTTTTAGTGTTCTTGTGTAAAGTAGTCTAGAGTGCTTGGAAGGCCACAAAATTTATAAGTTTTCTTTCTTTTTATCTTAGCTAGCATGTCAAGATTTGTTTGTAAGTTTTCTTCCTTTTTATCTTAGCTAGCATGTCAAGCTTTGTTTCCAAGTGTTGGTACAAAATTTGGTTGAGTTTTGAGAAGATTATGATGCTTAATGTAGAACGGGTCAATTAAAGGAAGGTTTGAATGATTGAATGTTTTTTCATTAGAAATTAGCTATGGCATGTCCTAAGCATGATTTAATATGATCTTTCATTATCCTAACATGATTATGGAAGGTTAAATTTGTGATTAGAAGCATGTCATGATAGGTTTTAAATCCTTTGAATTTTGAAAATCATAGATGGTTTTAGAATGCCAAAAATATGAAGTCCATGAAATTTGATTAAATTTGAAATTCATTTGCAATCAGTGAAAATTTAGGGCCAAAATCGCAATTTTTGAAAACTAGGGGTATTTTTGTAAATACCTAGTTTTTTTTAAGCCTTTGATTTTGAACCTATCCATAAGAGTATTAACCCTAACTTAGTATACACATGATTTATGCTACAACACTAATTTTAAATTTCCCCAGAAGTTTATAAGTTCGCCTCTAACTTACACCTTAATAAATTTCTTATGAATTATTGATAAATGCTTCATTTATTCTTCAATTATCATTTTGTGCATAAATTATCATGTAATATGACACATCGAGTGCATACTTACATAACATATGGCATTTTCACCATTTTTGCATATTAAATTTATAAATGTCATTTTTTGCCTGAAATTTACTACATATGCACATGTCATGAAAATTTTTTTTTAAACTATAGCAGGAAAATCATTTTGTCACGACCCCAAAGGTCAGGATGGGGAATTATCTTGGTTGAACTCCTTTGTCCACTCTAGAGTGTTTAATAATGGAGTGGTAACTCCTGGGTTGACGAAGAACAGTCAACAGGTTTTGAATTGGTTCTTTTTAAAGAATGCCAGAGCGAAATCAACATGTTATGACACCTAACGCTAGTGGGTGTACACATTATAATTATTATGATATTGTGTTATATTTATCAATGCATTGAGAACGAGTCTATAGATAACGTAGTTTCAACATAAGTTATACTACGATCACCGTTAAGTACTCACAATGCATATGGGGAATTGTGACATTACCACACATTATGTTATTAATTAAGATAAAGATGTAAGTTTATGATGAAAAAAATTTATGATGAAATTTTTATGATGAAGTTATGTCTTTTAAAAAATGATGACAAAATTACTTATTGAGTAAAAACCTGTGTCTTTATATTCTTAAAAGATGTTGAAGAATCTGGATGAGAGACATGCATACTGATTTTTCGCATCTCATGCATTCTATATTTATCATTTTTCATGATTGATTTATTTTTGTGTCAGTTAGTTGTTTAACTTACTAAGATTTCGAGTAAATCTCACCCTTTATGGGACTTCTATCATTCCACTCGAAATGATAGAAGTTGTGTCAAGAATTGATCAGGATGAGATTGATGGAGCACTGAATTCACATGATTGAGGAGGAGTTGGATCTGGAAAGGAAGCTGGACTTAATTTTGATGTTAATAGCCTAAGTCCTTTATGTTTTAGATCACATTAGGAGAATGATATGACTTTGTATATAAGTCTATGTTACTTTAGTATTTCGAACATGATGATTATCTAATGAAGCTGTGATGTTTTAGTTATTTTGGCATATTTTTCACCTTAACCTTTTATTTCCGCTGCAATTATTGTATACTGCTAGTTGCATACTTGGATGCATTATATATTAACTCTCATAAATGGCGGTATGTAACCTTGTGTTACATGTCCCGACGCTCTAAGTCTCCGTTCCATTCCAAGCGAGGATTGGGAGCATCACACTCCCTCTCTCTCTTCCTCCCCAAATTAGCCCCAAGATCCTTTCCCTCTCGGTTTCCTAGCTGCATCGTCGTTGCCACCGCGCCTCATCGAGGCTGCCACTAACCCCTCCACCTAAGCACTCTCTCTCTCTCTGAAGACCCCTCCACGGATCTCTCTTTGAAGCCCCCTTTGATATCTCTCATTCTCCTTTGCCACGCCTAGCACTGCCGCGAGCCACCCAACACCACCACTAACCAGCCCCTTCCCCTCTCAGATCCACACCTCTCCCCCTCTCCTCTATTTCTCTCCACCACAGCCTCCACCGTGCCTTTCCCGAGCCACCTCCAGTCAAGGCTATTGCCACCCACGACTTCCCCGGGGTCAACCTCGTGACCCAACCAGAGCGCCGCCAAGCCAGCCGAGGCCTTGCCTCCCTTTCTTCTCCCTTTGGCCTCTTGCACCCACACACACCCCCACCACTGTACACGACCAAGCCAGCCACCGACTACCCCTCTCCACCTCTTGTCGCCACCACGAAACCCCACCAAACCCTAGCTGCAAGCCACCCAAACAGCCCTGTTTTAAGGTCACAACAGTGACCACCGTGCCTAAATCGGCCTCTCCTCACACATGCATAGCCGCCACCGCAGGACCAAGCCAGGCAACAAGCAATGCTACGTCTGAGCTAATGTTTTGAATACCGTATCGGAAGCCGTACCGATCAAGGCACTGGAACGAAATATTTCGATACCGATACCGTTTCGTGTACCATTTTGGGATAGTCGATATATGAATAAATTATATATATAAATTATATTCCAAAATAATAGTTTATATATGAATAAATTATATATAAATACATATATATATATAAATTATAAATAGTCTAGTCTGAATTGGGAGTCAAAAAATAAGCTTGTAGTTTGAAAAAATGAAAAAAAAAATTGATGACCGAAATATAGGCCGGTACAGGCCGAAATTGAGGCCGGTACGGCCGGTATTTGGGCTAGTACGAAACGTGTAGGGTATCTGTACCGGCCCAGCAGCAGGTACAAAAAATTTCAGTTGTACCGGCCGGTACGGTACGAAATTCAAAACAGTAGTCTCAACCCCAACACATGGTATAATCTCTCCCCCTTTCTCTCGATAGTTATTTATTGTGAAGCTTTATTGTGTTGGGGACTGTACTGTTATTATAGAGTGCATTGTGTTGTGAACTATGAATGGAGTAGTTGTGGTGGTTGTGTAGTTAAAGTGTCAGGCATTACTGCGTGGTTTGTATTATGGCCGTGAATAGTATGAAGTGACGAGACTAGGTGTGGAGTTGTGATGTGATGGTGTTGTGCATAGTGATGTGATCACTATGCAATTTGTGTAATGGCTAGACACCATGTGAGGTGATGGGATCATGATGTAGTTTGAAAGTGGTTGTAAGCTATGTAACGTGAAGGGATGTGTAGTTATGAATGGGGGTATGTCCTGTAAAGTGTCAAGATAAACTAAGTAGTTGGACGGGTTGTATAAAGTGTCATGTTGTATGGGTTTGAGTTGGAAGTTAGTATCGGAGTATGGAGCTTGTTTACACAAACAGGCGTTAGTGGATTATATGTTAATCTTATCTGATAAAAGGGATAGGGTACATGTGTAATTTGGTTGGATACATGTGCCGAGCAGACTTACCACATGTAATGGATAATCTGTCCTAACCATGAGTATACGATGTTTAAGTGGCATGGTTGGCTTAAAGTTGTGTATTATGTTTGGTTAATATTACGGTGAAGTGTTGGTTAGGTTATACATGAATGAAGAAAGGGATGCATGTATGCATATATTGATGAGGTTTGGGTTGTATAACTTGGTTGGTCCAAGTTATGCACCAGGATGGATGGTTTGATAGGAAGATCATGACAAAGGTGACTATGTATCTTAGCCTTTAAAGTGAATCAATGAAGTTCACTTTGAAGGATAAAAACGTGAAGTATGAGGCTTTGTGTTTGAAAGGTGACCTCAAGTGGGTCACAAGTTACGACCTTGAGATTGAGAAAACTCGATAAAGGAAAGCATAGAAGATGGACTTGGATGATAGTGTGTCTAAGTGACGGAAGTTCGGTTGAAGAGAAGTTTATGTATTTTCTAAATTTAAGTTACATATGCACTAGAAGAGGGAATGATGTAAGGTTATGTATGCATGTAGGTTGCCATATTACACACACATGAATGGACTACATGAAATGTAAATAGCATGGAGTACAAGTAAGTATTATGTTCATACTCTTTTAGAGTTTTCTAAATGATTTGAAATGAAAATGAAATATTTCTTTATGATGTTTTATGAAATGAAATGAACGATGTTTTGAGAAAATATGCTAGGCATGAATGTTTAAAGGTATATGTATGTATGGCCTTCCTTGGCAAACCCTATTTATGCACCAAAAAGTAATAGTTGTATGCATGTGAATGGATGTTATATGTAGTAACTACTATCTTTATTTTTAATGATGAAATAAAACATTAAGGTTTATGTTCTATGCTTTTAAATGATATTTAAAGTGACGCAATGAAAGTGTATTTTTAACTGACGCTATGAAAGAGATTTTAAATGAGGATATGAAACGATTTTAAATGATACCATGAACTGATGTTTACGATGATTGATATGAACCCGCGGGAATGAATTCCCTTGAACCCACAATCAATTTGAAAACTCCCCAAGAAAGCCAAAAATCAAGTCAAGGATGGAGAATCTAGACCCGATGAGAACCCGTTTCAAGAACCTAGATTATATTAAAATCTAGACCCGTTGAAGAACCCGTCTCAAGAACCCAGATTACAAAGGAGGAACGCCACAAAGGTTGTGATTTACCTTTGATAAGTTCAAGAGTTCAATCAAGAACAAGAGGAGAAAACTCAACTCACAAATAAAATTCAATATTGTCTCCAATAACAATAGGTCCTATCTCTAAATCATGTCTTCCACAGCTCGAATCAAGTGGATCAAAGCTGGTTCTCCTTCTTTCAAGCCCATCTTGAGTGTTGGGCTCTTGCTAGCTTAATCCCAAGTGGATTGCACCAATCCGTGCATTGCTTCCTTGATCTTCTTGGCCCTTGATCTTGTAATTGGCCCATCTGGAATTTGCAAATGATCATTAAGACTAGGCCCACCTTGGTTCCCATCATTCCCCCTATCCTCAAAAGGATTCGACCTCGAATCTCCATCTGGATCAAAAGGAAAAATGTTAGTAACATTGAAAATAGCAAAAACTTGATACTTATTTGAAGGATCTACTTCACGTGTATTTTCATTAATTTTCTCAAGAAATTGAAAATGTTCATCCAAGCTACTCCTATCATCAACAAGCAAAGCCATCAAAGGTAAATGAGTAAGTGGATTAAAACCATAAACAACCTCAAATGGAGAATAAGAAATAGTAGTATGCAAGGTTTTATATGCACACTCTAATAAGGGCAAATGATACTCCCGCAAATGTCCATGTAGCAATTCAATGAATGGCAAATGATACTCCCACAAACGTTCATGAAACACACCTGAAGTTTTTCTTACACCACTCCAATTATATGCAAACTTAATGAATGGCAAGTAATACTTCCACAAATGTTCATGCAACACGTTAATGAATGACAAATGATATTTCCACAAACATTCATGCAATACGTCAGTGAATGGCAAATGATACTCCCACAAACGTTCATGCAACATATTGAAAATCTTCCTTACACCAAAGTTACCCAACAAACCACCATGTCTATCATACACAAGCAACTTAAGCATAAAACTAGTTGGCACACAAAATCTATTCCCTCTAAACAAGTACCAATCTAATTTATAGAACTTACCAAACGATGCTTTTTCACATGTTTCATACACACTAGCAAAGTCATCATCATTAGCATGCAATTCCTTATTATATTCAAGTCTCAAAAATTTTACATCTAAAATGAAGATAAGGACGTACCTTCTTGCTAAAGCATCAACCATAAAATTTTCCATACCTTGTGTGTATTTGAATACATGAGGAAAAGTCTCAACACAGTCCTCCCACTTAGCATGCATTATAGTCAACGACATACCTTGTCCCTTCAAGTGTGTAAAAAACTCATGTTCTTCAAGGAAAGGTCGGTTAGGAATTGTCATACCTGGTACAAAATCAATGTAATGCTTTATCTCCCTAATAGGTGGCAATCCACAAAACACGCTGATAGGAATCGTGACCTCATATCCCTGCAAAAAAGAAACAACAACACTAGGTAAAGAGTTGTTAAATTTGTTAGTATAAAAGTTTGCCTTAGCATAAAAACTCACTTTTGTCTCTCTGTTTCTCTTTGCAATCTCTCTTTCTTTTTCCTCTTGTGGCACCATTCTTTTTTCTTGACTCTCAGCCACCTCTATATTTTCTTTTTCACTCTCTCTTTCTCTTGATGTTTCGGCCTCATTCTCTCTTTTCATCTCACTATATTTTTCATTTTCACTCTCTTTTTTTCTTTCACTCTCCTCTTTTTTTGAACTCTCGGCCTCACAATTGTTTTCCAACTCATTCTCTATTTTTCTTGAGGTTTCAGCCTCACCCTCATCTTTTCCCTTAGGTAGTTCGGTCTTCCTCTTTGTTACAGCTTGATCATTTTTGTCCCACTTTTGTTTCCAAGGAGTACTAGAAACGAAAGTATACCTTGATGTACCCTTTATTTTCAACTTCCTCTCCACCTTCATAGCCATGTGTACCATGTCCTCTACCTCCACATAATGTTGCAACTCAACTACATTGGCTATCTCCCTATTCAACCCACTCAAAAATTTTGTCATCGTGGCCTCCCGATCCTCCACTACATTAGCCCGAATCATAGCCACCTTCATCTCCTTATAGTAATCCTCTACACTCCTAGACCCTTGTGTAAGATTTTGTAATTTTTGTTGGAGGTCTCTATAGTAGTGGCTAGGTACAAATCTCCGCTTCATGATAGCTTTCAACTCTCTCCAAGTTTCTACAGGCCTCTCAAGATTCCTCCTCCTATTGGTCACTAATTGATCCCACCAAATACTGGCATAATCAGTGAACTCAATTACCGCCAACTTCACCTTCTTCTCCTCGGAGTAATTATGACAATCAAACACCAACTCCATTCTTTTCTCCCACTCCAAATAAACTTCAGGGTCAGTTCTACCTTGAAATGATGGTATTTTCATTTTGATGCTCCCAAGGTTCTTATCTACTCCATCTCGACCCCCTGGCTTTGCCCTAAGTCCCCTTCCACGCCTAACTCCTCCATGTCTACCCAATCCAACGTCATATGTTAAGTCTTCCTCATCCTCACCATCTCCCTCATTCTCATACTCATTTTCAACTCTACACTCACGTCGCCTCCTATCTCTCCCACATTGAAGATTTCTAATCGCTGCTTCTTGATGATCCATCCTATCTCTCACTTCACCCAACACAAAGTTCAACCGCTCAAACTGCTGTTGCATGGCTTGCAACACATAGGATGAGTTATCCGCTCTCCCCCTTGGTGATGCGTTACTCCGTTGAGACATTATAAGGTATTGCACAAAAGAATGTTAGTGGCAAAAAGAAAACCTCACACACTCCCTTACGTGTTTACACTCGAATAATGGCACTCCACTCGTGTTTCACTCTTAATTGGCTTTTTTCCGATAAATATAGTCTCACACTCTCTTGCCTTTTACCTCAAGAGTTTTCCCGCTCAAGTTCTTTAAGAACTAGTTGAACTAAATCAAGACAATACAACCTTGTATTATTCCAACCAGTAATATAGATCCAAGAAACAAGAGCAAGAGAAACACGGAAGGAATGAAAAAAAATGGCACGTGAATCAAGGAAATTATACGAATGAAACAGTTAACAATAAGACAAGATACCAACTAGAATCACCCCTTTGATGATAAGGCTCAAGAAAAAAATCCTCGAATTTTTTTTTTTTTTCCTTTCTTTTCTTTTCTTTTCTTTTCTTTTCCTTTCACCAACTGATTTGATCACAAACAAGAATAAGCAGTTGAGAAAACCCTAACAATAACTCAAAAACCCTTGGGCAAGTGATATACGGCAGCCCCTAGAACAAGAGATTTCAGCCAACACAAACCCTAGAACAATGATTTTCAGCAACCCTAACAATAGTGAAGAAGTCTGCTAACCACCACTATTTTTTTTTTTTTTGTAATCAATCCTAGAACAATGAAGCCCTAGAATTAAATATGCAAGAAATAAAAGATAGAATAAGACCTGATTGGAAACCTTGCTCTGATACCAAATGATATGAACCCGCGGGAATGAATTCCCTTGAACCCACAATCAATTTGAAAACTCCCCAAGAAAGCCAAAAATCAAGTCAAGGATGGAGAATCTAGACCCGATGAGAACCCGTTTCAAGAACCTAGATTATATTAAAATCTAGACCCGTTGAAGAACCCGTCTCAAGAACCCAGATTACAAAGGAGGAACGCCACAAAGGTTGTGATTTACCTTTGATAAGTTCAAGAGTTCAATCAAGAACAAGAGGAGAAAACTCAACTCACAAATAAAATTCAATATTGTCTCCAATAACAATAGGTCCTATCTCTAAATCATGTCTTCCACAGCTCGAATCAAGTGGATCAAAGCTGGTTCTCCTTCTTTCAAGCCCATCTTGAGTGTTGGGCTCTTGCTAGCTTAATCCCAAGTGGATTGCACCAATCCGTGCATTGCTTCCTTGATCTTCTTGGCCCTTGATCTTGTAATTGGCCCATCTGGAATTTGTAAATGATCATTAAGACTAGGCCCACCTTGGTTCCCATCAATGATGCTCATGTTTATGCTTTTAAAGGATGTTTTAAATGTTGAGGTTCAAACTTATGCTTTTAAACGATGTTTATGAAATGAATAGACTGATGAAAGGAATGAAAAGGAAAGGATTGAATGAATGAAAGAAAATGAATGTTTTAATGTATGAAAATACATAACGGCCATGGCTAAATGAATGGGTACCAAAGGACTCGGCAGATTGTAATGCTAGGTAAGTAGTATTGCAGTACGCTCAATGCTACCCCCTAACTGAAAGGGATTCCCAACCTATGGTCACGGGCGGAATCCAGGTCCAAAAGATCGCTAACCCCAACACACAGGGCGTAAACACGTATCTGCCAGAAGAAAAGTGAAAAAAATGAATGAATGCATGTATGCTTTAGTTTCTCTTTGAATAAAAGTACAAGGTGGTGGAAAATGTTTTATGAAAGGAAATTTGTTTTAAAGAAAAACCTCACCTTGTAATGTTTTAAATGAAATGAATGCTTATGTAAAGTATGTAGATGAATGTGAATGCATGACTAAAACTCTATGTTAATATCTTTTGACTATATGAAGTAGTACTTACTGAGTATTCGACTCACGTTCGTTTTTTTGTATGTCTCTCCCCTCCCAAGGACAAAGTAAGGAAGAAACGTTAAGACAAACATGTCCTAAGGGAAGAGTGACTGAAGCCTTGGCTAGCTTTTGTAACGTATGAAAGGTTAATTTTGTAAAAAGTCTTTTAATTTAACTCAATGATTTTTGCTGCAAAACTCTTTCTTAAATTTATAAATTACGTTTTAATTTAAAACATAGTCTTTTATATCCTGGGAAGGAAAGGAAACAATTTTAGGAAGGTCAATACTTGTCTCATTTTTCTTAAAAACTATTTTCTAAAGTCTCATCACAAGGACGGACATTTAATTTAGATAGTGAGTTGAAATGAGATGAATTGAGATAAAGTTGAAAGTTGAATAAAATATTGTTAAATTATTATTATTTAATATTATTATTATTTTAGAATTTGAAAAAATTGAATTGTTTATTATATTTTATGTGAAAATTTGATAAAATTGTAATGACTAGATGAGATGAGTTGTGGATAACAAAACTGATGCTAGTGCTATATGGATCTTAGCCAACCAAAATTCCTCTTAGGAAAATTAAAATCAATAAAAATTCTACAAAGCACGCTGATTTTTAAGCACGAATTGCACACCCTCCATGTCATCATATTTGAAATATCTATTTTGCCTTTAGTTAATTTGAATAATTTGCTTTCCTTTGTTACTCCACCAGAGACCACCCTTCTTTTTGGTTGCTTTCTTATTCTTTCATTTCTTTCTCTTGGGCAGAGAGCATCGATAGAAACTAGGTGCGGGAGAGAAACTGTAACATATTAGTTTTGGATTTAGGGTATAAGAGTAAATTTCTTAGAAAATTTTTTTTTTCTATTAATATTATGATTATAGTTTTATTAGATTTTATATTTATTTTATTTTAAGAATTACTATTATAATTTTATTTGAAAATTTTTATAGTTTTTTTTTTATAATGATTACTAAATTGTATCAGACTACGTTCACTAGAGTTGGTTTGAAATTTAAAATTTATATTTTTCTCTACCTCCACCGAACCTTATCTCTTGTTTTTAACCTCTATTTTGCACACTTTAAACCACAAATCCGTAAGTTTCATCCCACTTTCTGTCGAATTTGAAATTCTAACCTTATTTTCAGCCTCATCCCTAGCTTAGTAAATTCAAATTCTTGTGGAAATCGACTCTGTTAGTGAGTAACGATTTCCACTCCGCATGTCTACACTCTCAGTCACATGCACGTCTCTACTCGAGTTTTCCTTTTATTTTATTTTGTTCTCAATCGTCTACCATTATAAATATCGCTTACCTCGTACGAGAAGAGAAACTCGGAGAAGAAAACTGTGAGCCACCCACTTCTTTTCGCAGCAACTCCACGCTGCTCAGAGGCGCCGAACCCCCTGTTTGGCATCACAGAAGGTGCCGACCAGCCCAGCCCCAGCTCAGCCACTCCTTTTCGGTAAGCCGACTACCGCCAGCCTCCTCTTTTTTCCCTCTCTTTTGTTTCCGTCCTACAGTTTCTCTCTCTAAACTCTCTTTCTCTCTCCCTCACGTGGTGCCGCACCACCATAGGAACTTCCAGTCGCGTCGCCGGTCACTCCCAGCCACCCGCAGCTGACGTCGCACTCAGCCCTCTCTCGGTGAGTCTTCCTTTCGCATAACCTCTCTCCCTCTCTCGAACTCTCTGTTTCCTTGTGATTAAGCCGTGTGTTTCGATTCTTGTTGAACCCGTGGGTTCTTTTGATGGGCCCTTGGACCTTAGGCCCTTAGGCGCGTGTGTTCGAGTTTATTTTGTTGGGCTCTAGTAGTAATAATAATATGTTATAGGGCCAAGTTGTTTTTACAGAAACTATCCTAATTACTTTAAATGAACTTGTATTTTAATCTGTATTTGATTTGATTTTATTAGCAGTTTATTAATTTTATTGGGCTTTACATTTTTTAAAAGTCAGTTTTTCTTAAATAAATATAGTAGTCAAATGTTATTTTATAAGGATATTTTGCGAGTATTTTGTTAACATTCATTTGTCTATGTAGTAGAATTTAATAAAATTATTATGTTAAGAATTTAATAAAATTATGATGTTAAGAATATTTAATAAAGTTTATTAGGTTTCTTATAAGATTTAATAATTATGTTAAGAACTGAAACTTAGTCTAAGAATTTAAGTTTTATGAATTATTTTGAAATAGTTGAGAATTCATCTAAATTATAAATTAGTATTTTTAGTAATTTAGATACTAGGATTCATTGAATTGTTTAACACTATCTTTTAGATTGTAGATTTAATTAAGTAGGATATTAGTACTTATGTGATTCCAAACCAATTTAGTGATAGTTATTATTTCATATAGATCTCAAGTTACGAAGTGTTATTCAAGAAGACACGCAGCGAGGTAAGTAATTTGATCACAAGTTTAGGATCGTCACAATTCAGTTTATAGATAATTAGTATTCAAGCCAGTTCATTTCCAGCCAATTATTTATGCACCACTCATGTCATATTCAAACATGTCATCCAGCATAGGATACTATTTTCTCATTCCGCATCATGTTTAAATTTAGAAATTATGATTATATATGTAATATGTCATTCATCTCATGTGTATAAGACACGTAAGCCATCTTAATTTCAAGTGAAAGATAAGATAAGATCAGTTAATAAGATGGTCATTCAGATGCATGGTACCAATGCAGTTCGGTTTTAGGGTGAATGTGCAAGCCATGAACTCAGCGGCTCCCCTTGCGGCCGCGGGATGTGGGGCTGGTGCACAACCTCCCACACAGGGTTAAGTGTGTTGGTCAGTTAGATAAATCAAATCAGTCAGATTAATCAGTCAGATCAGTCAATTAATTCAGTTAAACAATCATGCATAGCAAAAGCATCAGTATGAATAGTCATGATTTTAAACTCTCAGTATGAAAGTTTTTATGAAAACCTTATATTTAGTATGTTTACGTTGTGATGGATTCCTAATGATGAGAATCAAGGTGGGCCTAGTCTTAAAGATAATTTGCAAATTCCAGATGGGCCAATTACAAGATCAAGGGCCAAGAAGATCAAGGAAGTAATGCACGGATTGGTGCAATCCACTTGGGATGAAGCTAGCAAGAGCCCAACACTCAAGATGGGCTTGAAAGAAGGAGAACCAGCTTTGATCCACTTTATTCAAGCTGTGCAAGACATGACTTAGAAATACGGGCTATTGTTATTGGAGGCTTCTAATTTAGTTAAATGATTTATTTTATTAGTTTAGAATAAGTGGGCTTGAAGATGCTTGGCTCACATGTCTTATTTCTTATGAACTATGTTTTTGGGAAGGCCTTGTATTTTGGCCAAGGGCTTATTTGGAAAGTTACATTTTAGGAACTAGGGTTTCATCAATTTATTGTAGGGGTTACTGTAGCCGCGGGTACTGTAGCCGGTACTGTTCATCAAGGGTAATTTTGGGTAAAAGGGGCTTTATTTTGGCTAGGGTTTTGATTAGGTTTGGGTTTAAAAACTATTTGTAGCCTCATTTGAGAGATGAGACAATATTGAATTTTATTTGTGCAGCACTTTACAATGTCTCATCGGAGTGGCTCTTCACCAAAGGGGATGGTAGATAACTCATCATTTGTGTTGCAATCCATGCAATAACAGTTTGAGCGGTTGAACTTGGTGTTAGGTGAAGTGAGGGATAGGATGAATCATCAAGAAGTGGTAATTAGAAATTTACAAGGCATGAGAGATAGGAGGAGGAGTGAACATTGTATTGAACATAACTGTAAGAATGAAGAGTATGGTGAGTCTCTTGTTGCCAGGCATGCTCTCAATATACAAATTAAGATGAATGAAACAGAGAAACAGAGCGAGAACATTTTTCATACTAGATGCCACATCAACAACAAGGTATGTAGTATGATCATTGATTTGCGAAGTTGTATTAATATGGCTAGCACTACTTTAGTTGAGAAATTGAATTTACCTATCTTAAAACACCCTAGACCATACAGGTTGCAATGGTCGAGTGATTGTGGGGAGGTTAGGGTCAATAAGCAAGTGCTAGTTACTTTTTCAATTGGAAAATACCAGGATATGGTCATTTGTGATGTAGTGCCTATGCATGCTGGTCATATTTTATTGGGGAAGCCATGGGAATATGATAGGAAGGTGATCCATGATGGGTTAAGGAACATGTACAGTTTTGAAAAGGATGGAAAAACAATCAAACTTGCTCCTTTAACTCTAACACAAGTCCATGGGGACCATTTGAAACTGAAAAGTGAGGTTGCTAAAAAAAGAAAGAGTGAAAATGAGTGTGATCAAAAAAGAAAAAGTGAAAAGGAGATTGAGCTAAAAAGCAAGAGTGGAAGTGAGATTGAGAAAAAAATAAATAGTGAGGCCGAAAATGAGAGAGAGAGTAAAATGAGAGAGAGAAAAGGTGAGGGTGAGGCTGAAACCTCAAGAGAAAGAGAGAATGAGTTGAAAAACAGTTGTCAGGTCGAGAGTTCAAAACAAGATGAAGGAAAAGAGAGTGAAAAGCAAAAAGAGAGTGAAAGGGAAAAAGAGAGTGAAAAAGAGAAAGATTGTGGAAAGAAAAGAGAGAGTGAAAAAAGTGAGAGAAAAACAAAAAGAAAAGTGAGTTTTTATACTAAGGCGAGTCTTAATACTAACGAACTTGACGTATCTTTGCCTAGTATTATTGTCTTTTTGTTGCATGGATATGAGGTCATGTTTCCTAGAGGTGTGTTTAGTGGATTGCCACCTATTAGGGAGATAGAGTACTACATTGATTTTGTGCCAGGTGCGACAATTCCTAATCGACCTTTCTTTGAAGAACATGAGTCTTTTTCACACTTGAAGGGACAAGGTAAGTCGTTGACTATAATGCATGCTAAGTGGGAGGACTGTGTTGAGACTTTTCCTCATGTATTCAAATACACACAAGGTATGAAAAATTTTGTGGTTGATGCTTTAGCAAGAAGGTACGTCTTTATCTTCATTTTAGATGCAAAATTGTTGAGACTTGAATATAATAAGGAATTGCATGCTAATGATGATGACTTTGCTAGTGTGTATGGAACATGTGAAAAAGCATCGTTGGGTAAGTTCTATAACTTAGATTGGTACTTATTTAGAGAGAATAGATTTTGTGTGCCAACTAGTTTTATGCTTAAGTTGCTTGTGTGTGATAGACATGGTGGTTTGTTGGATAACTTTGGTGTAAGGAAGACTTTCAATATGTTGCATAAACGTTTGTGGGAGTATCATTTGCCATTCACTGACGTATTGCATGAACGTTTGTGGAAGTATCATTTGTCATTCATTAACGTGTTGCATGAACATTTGTTGAAGTATTACTTACCATTCATTGAGTTTGCATATAATTGGAGTGGTGTAAGAAAAACTCTAGGTGTGTTTTATGAATGATTGTGAGAGTATCATTTGCCATTCATTGAATTGCTACATGGACATTTGCGGGAGTATCATTTGCCCTTATTAACGTGTGCATATAAAACTTTGCATACTACTTTTTCTTATTCTCCATTTGAGATTGTTTATGGTTTTAATCCACTTACTCCTTTACCTTGGATGGCTTTGCTTGTTGATGATAGGAGTAGCTTGGATGAACATTTTCAATATCTTGAGAAAATTAATGAAAATACATATGAAGTAGATCTTTCAAGTAAGTATCATGTTTTTGCTATTTTCAATGTTACTAACATTTTTCCTTTTGATCCAGGTGGAGATTCGAGGTCGAATCATTTTGAGGAGAGGGGGAATGATGAGAATCAAGGTGGGCCTAGTCTTAAAGATAATTTGCAAATTCCAGATGGGCCAATTACAAGATCAAAGGCCAAGAAGATCAAGGAAGTAATGCACGGATTGGTGCAATCCACTTGGGATGAAGCTAGCAAGAGCCCAACACTCAAGATGGGCTTGAAAGAAGGAGAACCAGCTTTGATCCACTTTATTCAAGCTGTGGAAGACATGACTTAGAGATACGGCCTATTGTTATTGGAGGCTTCTAATTTGGTTAAATGATTTATTTTATTAGTTTAGAATAAGTGGGCTTGAAGATGCTTGACTCACATGTCTTATTTCTTATGAACTATGTTTTTGGGAAGGCCTTGTATTTTGGCCAAGGGCTTATTTGGAAAGTTACATTTTAGGAACTAGGGTTTCATCAATTTATTGTAGGGGTTACTGTAGCCGCGGGTACTGTAGCCAGTACTGTTCATCAAGGGTAATTTTGGATAAAAGGGGCTTTTTTTTTGCTAGGGTTTTGATTAGGTTTGGGTTTAAAAACCCTTTGTAGCCTCATTTGAGAGATGAGACAATATGGAATTTTATTTGTGAGTTGAGTTTTCTCCTCTTGTTCTTGATTGAACTCTTGAACTTATCAAAGGTAAATCACAACCTTTGTGGCGTTCCTCCTTTGTAATCTAGGTTCTTGAGACGGGTTCTTCAACTGGTCTAGATTTTAATATAATCAAGGTTCTTGAAACGGATTCTCATCGGGTCTAGATTTTCCATCCTTGACTTGATTTTTGGCTTTCTTGGGGAGTTTTCAAATTGATTATGGCTTCAAGGGAATTCATTCCCACGGGTTCATATCAGATGGATTCCTTGGTGAGTCTTCAACTCATTTTTGTTTATTTTCATGTTTTAAACCACCCAGGTGATGATGATGAATACGAGTAGGCAGGCCAGGAGTAGAATGAGCATTAAATTTTTGTTCAAACTTTCTAAAATAAAACATGTTTTTATGACATGAGTTTCGTTCAGTTTATTTCATTTAATGTTTTTTGAAGACTTTTTATTAGACATTTTTCTACAAAATAAATTGCTGATTTCATTTATGAAATTTGAGATCTCTTGCCGGATTTTATTTTTATGAAAAGTACATGACACTCCTAGCCTACGGGAAGGGGGAGTTACAATTTGGTATCAGAGCCGGTCGAGGCCTGTAGACTTTAAAAAGAAAATTTTATAAATTTTCTAAAGAAAGGTTAAATTATCTAAGATGCTCCTAGCCTGCTCGCGAGTAATCAAGGTTTGTTTTATTTAGGGTTGAACATTTTATAGTTTTACTAGTTAGAACCATCATTGTAGTTGTTTTATTGTCATTATTCTTGCATTCTTATCAAATACTAGATAATTGTTACTATGACATTTTGACGTAGATTATGGCCCCCGGCACTAGAAATCACCCAAATCGAGAGGGATCCTCTGGATCTAATCAGAATGATAGTCCGGACCCTCTTGTCGCTGCTGCTACCCAATTCTTCCAATCAATGGTTAGCGGCCAATTTATGGAGCCTAGAGCTCCACCGGCCGGTTGTACCTTGGAGCAATTTTCCCGCCAGCATCCCCCTACTTTTGATGGCAGATTGAATTCCTTGGATGCGGAAAGCTGGATTGAACGTATGGAGCAGATTTTTGAAGTGCTCTACTGCACGGATGATCAGAAGGTGAAATATGCCACTTACCATTTGACTAACATGGCAAACAAGTAGTGGAAGTCGACTCGGGCTTTGGTGCAGCTGGAATTAGGGGAAGCAGTCCTCATTACTTGGGAACATTTCAAGAGAATCTTTCTAGATCATTTTTTCCCACGGACCCTTCGGGAGTCGAGAGCTCGCAAATTTATGGACCTCACTCAAGGAACGATGACGGTAGCACAGTATGCTACGAAATTCATGGAGCTTTCCCATTTCGCCAGTTACTTAATTCCAGATGAGGAAAAGAAAGCTGAAAAATTCGAGCGCGGATTGGATCGTAGGATTCGAGAACGTGTGCGTGCTCTCAGGATTCGGAGTTTCACGGAGCTAGTCACCCGAGCTACCATTGCTGAAGAAGACCTCCAAGAGAGCTTTGAGTACAACAATCAAAGGAAGCGCCAGCAATAGCAACAACTCTAGACAATGTCGCATAAGGACAAGTGGCCTCACATCGAGAATCGTCAAGGGCAACCACCAGCAGGGCAAACTTACCCCACGTGTGCAACATGTGGGAACGACATTTGGGAAAGTGCATGTATGGCCATAATGTGTGTTTCAAGTGCGGGAAGCCAAACCATCTAGCTCGGGACTGCCCAATTAAGAAACCTGGGGAACCAAGTAGGGGTGGAGGACAGAAGATGCAAGCTACGGCAAGAGTATATACCCTCACACCTGTTGATGCTGAAGCGTCAAATGATATAGTCACAAGTACCTTTCGTTATCCTAAATTTAGATGTGTCTTTTGTACAATGAATAAATCATATGATCCTGATAGCTCTAAGTTGTTATGACATTCATTAGGCACATTATCGTTGTTTTCACGTCATGCCTCCATTTTATTCGACTCTGGTTTTACTCATTCTTTCATTTCAAATCATTATGCGCCTTTGACTGAGATGATACCTAAACCACTAGAACCAGTATGTCTATTGCTACGCCCTCGGGAGAGCATATTATTTTGTGATTCTGTGCTAATTGGATGTCCGATAGAGATTCAAGGGAGAATTCTACCTGCGGACTTGATCGTATTTAATATGTCCGGATTTAACGTGATTCTAGGAATGGATTGGTTATCCCAGAACCATGCCTGTGTGGATTGCTTTAATAAGAGAGTAGTCTTTAAATCCACAGATGGGGAGGAGTTTAGTTTTCAGTCAGTACGAGGAAGTTCCCCTTCTCGTGTAATCTCAACTTTGCAGGCCACCCAACTTTTGAGACAAGAGTGCACGGGATTTCTAGCAAGTTTGGTCTTACCACCAGAAGATGGAATCAAGATTGAAGACATAAGTGTGGTTAGAGATTTTAAAGACGTGTTTCCTGAAGATCTTCCAGGGTTACCCCAGGATAGAGAAGTTGAGTTCGCTATTGATCTCACTCCGGGAACGGCGCCTATATCTAAAGCACCCTACCGCATGGCTCCAGTTGAGTTAAGGGAACTCAAGGATCAATTGCAAGAGTTACTAGAAAAAGGTTTCATACGCCCCAGTGTTTCTCCATGGGGTGCTCCAATACTTTTCGTGAAGAAGAAGAATGGGTCTATGCGTTTATGTATTGACTACAGGGAGTTGAATAAAGTAACTATCAAGAACAGATACCCTTTACCCTGGATTGATGACTTATTTGATCAACTTCAGGGAGCCCAAGTCTTTTCTAAGATAGATTTGCGATCCGGATATCACCAGTTGAAAGTTAAGGAGACAGATGTGCAGAAGACAGCCTTCCGGACACGGTATGGACACTATGAATTCCTTGTTATGCCGTTTGGTCTAACTAATGCCGCCGCAGCTTTCATGGATCTTATGAATAGGGTATTTAAGGATTATCTGAACCAGTTTGTGATAGTTTTTATCGATGATATTCTCATTTATTCTCGGAGTAGCGCAGAGCATGAGGAGCATTTGAGGATTGCCCTTCAAACACTAAGAGAAAAGAAGTTGTATGCAAAATTTAAGAAATGTGAGTTTTGGTTGCAAGAGCTTTCCTTTTTGGGACACGTGGTATCAGCAAAAGGAATTTCAGTGGACCCAGCAAAGGTTGAGGCAGTGGTAAAATGGGCAAAGCCTAGTAATGTCAGTGAGGTACGAAGTTTCTTAGGCCTCGTTGGCTACTATAGAAGATTTATAGAAGGATTTTCAAGTATAGCAGCTCCGATGACAAAGTTGACAAGAAAGGATGAGAAGTTCCTATGGACAGGTGAGTGTGAGGACAGCTTCCAAGAATTGAAGAAAAGATTAGTGACGGCACCAGTTCTTACAGTTCCTTCGGGAGTTGGAGGATTTGTTATTTACAGCGATGCTTCACTAAAGGGTTTAGGTTGTGTCTTAATGCAGAATGGGAAAGTTATTTCATACGCTTCCCGACAACTAAAGAGTTATGAGCAGAATTACCCAACCCATGATCTGGAACTTGCAGCAGTGGTTTTTGCCTTGAAGATATGGAGACATTATCTTTATGGTGAAAAGTGCGAGATTTATACCGATCATAAGAGTCTGAAATATTTCTTCACACAGAAAGAACTGAATATGAGACAACGGAGATGGTTGGAACTTCTGAAGGACTATGACTGCAATATTAACTACCATCCTGGTAAAGCAAACGTCGTAGCAGATGCACTTAGTCGGAAGTCATCTTCTAGCACCCTAGCTACGATGTTCACTCCTCAAAAGCATATTCTACATGGAGCGAGCTGGCATTGAGGTAATCCAGGACACTCATGCTAAGATGAATAGTTTGACCCTAGGTTCAACATTAATAGATCATATTAAGGTCGTCCAAGCAAGTGATACAGAATTGATGAGGATTAAAGAAGAAGTATCAGAGGGTAAGAGACCTGATTTTCTAGTGTCAGATGATGGCACTTTGAGATTTAGGGGAAGATTATGTGTACCCAATGATAGAGTAATCAAAGATTTGATCTTGAGAGAAGCTCATCGTTCACCTTACACAGTTCATCCAGGAAGTACCAAGATGTATCGGGATCTAAAACAACACTATTGGTGGAGTGGGATGAAATGAGAGATAGTGACATATATAGCACAGTGTCTGACATGTCAACAAGTCAAGGCAGAGCATCAGAGACCCTCAGGTACACTCTAACCACTCCCTATACCAATGTGGACTTGGGATGAGATTGGGATGGACTTTGTTTTAGGATTTTCGAAAGCGCTAGGAGGCCAAGATGCAGCATGGGTGATTATTGATCTATTATCAAAATCAGCCCATTTTATTCCTATTCAGATGACGTACTCCGTGGATAGACTTGCGGAATTGTATGTTAGAGAGATTGTCAGATTACATGGGATATCATCTAAGATCATCTCTGACAGAGATACCCGTTTCACTTCAGTTTTCTGGAGGAAAGTACAGAAGGAGTTGGGAACTCAACTGACTTATAGCACGGCATTTCATCCTCAGAAAAATGGTCAATCAGAGAGGACAATTCAGATCCTGGAAGATATGCTTAGAGCGTGCGTGATGGAATTTAAGGGTAGTTGGATTAAGTATCTACCCCTTATTGAGTTCGCATATAATAACAGTTACCAGGAGAGTATTCAGGCAGCGCCGTATGAAGTTCTCTATGGACGTAAATGCAGGTCGCCTCTCTACTGGGATGAAGTAGGAGAGCGGAGGATTTTGGGGCAAGAAATTATACAAGACATGTGTGAGAAGATATCAATTATTAGAAAGAAGCTCACCACAGCACGAGCGGCAGAAGAAATATGCGAACCAACGACGACGAGAATTAAAATTCGATGTAGAAGATAAAGTACTCTTGAAGGTTGCACCGATGGAAGGGATAATGCGTTTTGGTAAAAAGGGGAAGCTAAGCCCGAGGTACATAGGCCCCTTTGAGATCTTAGAAAGAATTGGTGCTGCAGCGTACAGACTAGCACTTCCACCTCACTTGTCGGCAGTGCACAACGTGTTTCATGTCTCTATGCTACAGAAGTATGCCCCGGATCCTACACATGTTTTGGAGTATGAGCCTCTTCATATTCGAGACGACCTCAGCTATGAAGAATTTCCAGTGAGAATATTAGCACAAAAGGCTCAAGTGTTACGACATAGAACTATTCAAATGGTCAAAGTGCTTTGGAGTCACCACAACGAGAAAGAAGCCACTTGGGAACACGAAGAAAATATGAGAGAGAATTACCCCGACTTATTTAAAACGAGGTACGTTCCATCTCGAGGACAAGATTTTCTTTTAGGGAGGGAGAATTGTAACATACTAGTTTTGGATTTAGGGTATAAGAGTAAATTTCTTAGTAAAAATTTTATTATTATTATTATTATGATTATAGTTTTATCAGATTTTATATTTATTTTATTTTAAGAATTACTATTATAATTTTATTTGAAAATTTTTAGAGTTTTTTTTTTAATAATTACTAAATTGTATCAGACTACGTTCACTAGAGTTGGTTTGAAATTTAAAGTTTATATTTTTCTCTACCTCCACCGAACCTTATCTCTTGTTTTTAGCCTTTATTTTACACACTTTAAACCACAAATCCGTAAGTTTCATCCCACTTTCTGTCGAATTTGAAATTCTAACCTTATTTTCAGCCTCATCCCTAGTTTAGTAAATTCAAATTCTTGTGGAAATCAACTCTGTTAGTGAGTAACGATTTCCACTCCGCACGTCTACACTCTCAGTCACATGCACGTCTCTACTCGAGTTTTCCTTTTATTTTATTTTGTTCTCTATCGTCTACCATTATAAATATCGCTTACCTCGTACGAGAAGAGAAACTCGGAGAAGAAAACCGTGAGCCACCCACTTCTTTTCGCAGCAACTCCACGCTGCTCAGAGGCGCCGAACCCCCACTCCGGCGTCACATAAGGTGCCGACTAGCCCAAAACCAGCTCAGCCACTCCTTTTCGGTAAGCCGACCGCCGCCAGCCTCCTCTTTTTTCCCTCTCTTTTGTTTCGGTCCTACAGTTTCTCTCTCTAAACTCTCTTTCTCTCTCCCTCACGCGGTGCCGCACCACCATAGGAACTCCCAGTCGCGTCGTCGGTCACTCCTAGCCACCCGGAGCCACCGTCGCACTCAGCCCTCTCTCGGTGAGTCTTCCTTTCGCAGAACCTCTCTCCCTCTCTCGAACTCTCTGTTTCCTTGTGATTAAGCCGTGTTTCGGTTCTTGTTGAACCCGTGGGTTCTTTTGATGGGCCCTTGGGCCTTAGGCCCTTATGCGCGTGTGTTCGAGCTTGTTTTGTTGGGCTCTGGTAGTAATAATAATATGTTATAGGGCCAGGTTGTTTTTACAGAAACTATCCTAATTACTTTAAATGAACTTGTATTTTAATCTGTATTTGATTTTATTTTATTAGCAATTTATTAATTTTATTGGGCTTTACATTTTTTAAAAGTCATTTTTTCTTAAATAAATATAATAGTCAAATGTTATTTTATAAGGATGTTTTGCGAGTATTTTGTTAACATTCATTTGTCTATGTAGTAGAATTTAATAAAATTATTATGTTAAGAATTTAATAAAATTATGATGTTAAGAATATTTAATAAAGTTTATTAGGTTTCTTATAAGATTTAATAATTATGTTAAGAACTGAAACTTAGTCTAAGAATTTAAGTTTTATGCATTATTTTGAAATAGTTGAGTATTCATCTAAATTATAAATTAGTATTTTTAGTAATTTAGATATTAGGATTTATTGAATTGTTTAACACTATCTTTTAGATTGTAGATTTAATTAAGTAGGATATTAGTACTTATGTGATTCCAAACCAATTTAGTGATAGTTATTATTTCATATAGGTCTCAAGTTACGAAGTGTTATTCAAGAAGACACGCAGCGAGGTAAGTAACTTGATCACAAGTTTAGGATCATCATAATTCAGTTTATAGATAATTAGTATTCAAGCCAGTTCATTTCCAGCCAATTATTTATGCACCACTCATGTCATATGCAAACATGTCATCCAACATAGCATACTATTTTGTCATTCCACATCATGTTTAAATTCAAAAATTATGATTATGTATATAATATGCCATGCATCTCATGTGTATAAGACACGTAAGCCATCTTAATTTCAAGTGAAAGATAAGATAAAATCAGTTAATAAGATGGCCATTCAGATATATGGTACCAACGCAGTTCAGTTTCAGGGTGGATGTGCAAGCCACGAACTCAGTCGTGGTCCACCATAGTATGTCAGAATACTATCAGCTGCTCCCCTTGCGGCCACGGGATGTGGAGCTGGTGCACAAGCTCACATACAGGGTTAAGTGTGTTGGCCAGTTAGATAAATTAGATCAATCAGATTAATCAGTCAGATCAGTCAGTTAATTCAGTTAAACAATCATGCATAGCACAAGCATCAGTAAGAATAGTCATGATTTTAAACTCTCAGCATGAAAGTTTTTATGAAAATCTTATATTTAGTATGTTTACGCTGTGATGGATTCCTTGCTGAGTTTTCGACTCATTTTTGTTTATTTTCATGTTTTAAACCACTCAGGTGATGATGATGAATACGAGCAGGCATGCCAGGAGTAGAAGGAGCATTAAATTTTTGTTCAGACTTTCTAAAATAAAACTTGTTTTTATGACATGAGTTTCGTTCAGTTTATTTCATTTAATGTTTTTTGAAGACTTTTTATTAGACATTTTCTATAAAATAAATTGCTGATTTCATTTATGAAATTTGAAATCTCTCGCCGGATTTTATTTTTATGAAAAGTACGTGACACTCCTAGCCTACGGGAAGGGGGAGTTACAGAAACCAACTCTTCGTCGACAGATTCTTCATTTTTTTTAAATATTAATAGGATTGCAAAGTGTTCCTTTGTTTTAAATTTAGGCTTGTTGGCTTTGAAATATGTTCTCTTCAAAGATATAAATCTAAAAGACTTCTTTAAGAAAAAGCACTTCAAATCTCAGCCATGGTTGTAGTTGCTTTGCAATTTTTTTTTAAGATGCACATGGGTATACCCCAGATTGTTTTTAGTTAAAAATCATTAAGTACATATACAAATCAAGATAATATATAAAATGCAAAGAGGCTAGATGGTTTTTTACATGTATTTTGCCTAAAAAATATGTTTACATATCTCTTACACGCATATTACACAAATCGGAGAGAGAGAGATAAGTGATTACCTTCCTTTGGATAATGGGAATATTGAATGGGATAAAATATTGAAGCCCAAGATCAGACCTAGCCCACCTAAAGGCCATCATTAGGAGACGAGAGAGAGAGAGAGAGAGAGCAAAGGGGCAATGAGAGAGAGGATGTTAAAAGAAAATACAAGAAAGGATAAAAGGGAAGGATAAAAGTGGAAAAGAAATGAAAGTGTCAGACATGCAAACGAAAGGCGACTAATCCTCACCTCTCAAGGGGCACGCAAAAATAAGAGACATATAAAAGGAAACAGCCAAATGACTCCAGAAGGTTCGATTTCTTCTTCAACCTCTCGAAAAGGGCTATAGCATGAGTGTTTTTCTCTAGAAAATATATTCAAGATCTCTGTTGTAAAATGAGAAAGGAGATGTGATGAAGGATTGTAAATAAACTTATTATAATGGATATTCCCTTCCAAAAAATCTCATGGACGTAGGATTTATGCCGAACCACGTAAATCTTTTTTTTTTTTCATTCTCAATATTTAATTTTCATTCACTATCATGAACGTACATACAACTGCACCGGACCACGTCGGGAGCACTAGACCACATCGATCGAGATTCGAATCGTGATAGCGATGGGGCTTCTTAGGGCTCATTTGGATAGTGTGATGAGATGAGATGATTTTAGATGAGTTGAATAAAATATGTTAGAATATTATTTTTTAATATTATTATTGTTTTGAGATTTGAAAAGTTGAATTGTTTATTATATTTTGTGTGAAAATTTAAAAAAATTATAATGAAGATATGAGATAAGATGAGATGAGATAAGATAGTTTTTGTATCCAAATGGGCAGGTTTGGGGCATAGGATGAGACATAAAATTTTCATATAATCTCATTTTATCTCATCCTAGCTTATTCTTAAATATAATTCAATTACAAAATTTTCAAACTAATCATTACTATTTTTTCAAAATTTTAAATAAAAAATAAAAAAACAATTATAACTTTTTTAAATTCTAAACAAAAATAATATTATAAAATAATATTTTTACAATATATAATTTTATAGCATCTTTTATTCAATTTTTTTTTTCTTTTCTAAAATTTTAAAAATATTCAATTCAAACTATTTTATTATTATTTATAAATTATCTTATTATTATTTATAAAAAAAAAAAAAAAGGAGAATGACAAGTGTTTTTTGGCGCGGGAGGGGGACGAATGATTTATTTATTTATTTCATTTCTACAATTATTTTTTTTCCTTTTTAACTTATCCAAGTATACATTTCGTGCAGGGTTTTCCTGTAGCATTGCTTTTATCAAACCTGACACTCCCAAACCTATCCGCTCCGTTTCTGATTCCACTTTTGGATACTCTCAAATCCACATTTTCTCTCCCAGTGTAGCCGTTGGAATCTTCTACTCTACCGTCCATTAGTTCCCCTTGCCCGAAGAAAGTTTCCATGGAAAATCTACTGCATTAAACCCCTGCTTTTGTATCCTCCTAAACTAAACATCATTTTCTTTTCTACCAAACATGGTTGGGAAAGCCGAACCCGTCAACGGGTCTGTAAAACCCGGATCGAACCAGAGTATCCCAGCAGCAATGCAAGGGCCCCTGAAGAAACCAGATCTAATCCCGAACCTCTCGCTCAAAACCCTAAAACTGAAAACCAAACAGCAGGAGCTCCTGATCCGGGTGTCGATCCTTTGCCTCGTCTACGTCCTGGCCTTCATCACACGCCTCTTCAGCGTCCTCCGCTACGAGTCCATGATCCACGAGTTTGACCCCTACTTCAATTACCGCACCACCCTCTTCCTCACCGAAAAGGGCTTCTACGAGTTCTGGAACTGGTTCGACTCCGAGAGCTGGTACCCCCTCGGCCGCATCATCGGCGGGACCCTGTACCCTGGACTCATGGTTACCGCCGCCATCATCTACTGGCTCCTCCGCTTCCTCCGCTTCGCCATCCATATCCGCGAGGTCTGCGTCTTGACGGCACCGTTTTTTGCTTCCAACACGACTCTGGTGGCGTATTTCTTCGGCAAAGAGGTTTGGGATTCGGGCGCGGGGCTCGTTGCAGCGGCACTGATTGCAATTTGCCCTGGTTATATATCCAGATCGGTGGCGGGGTCGTACGATAACGAGGGTGTGGCGATATTCGCGTTGTTGCTCACGTTTTACTTGTTTGTGAAGGCCGTGAATACGGGATCGTTGGCGTGGGCTTTGGCGTCGGCTTTTGGCTACTTTTATATGGTTTCGGCGTGGGGTGGCTATGTGTTTATAATCAATTTGATTCCCCTTTATGTGCTGGTGCTTTTGATCACGGGCAGATACTCCATGAGGTTGTACGTGGCCTACAATTCTATGTATGTGTTGGGGATGCTGCTTGCTATGCAGATTCGGTTTGTGGGGTTTCAGCATGTTCAGTCTGGGGAGCATATGGCGGCCATGGGAGTGTTTTTCTTGTTGCAGGTTTCGTGTCCTAATCTTTACTCTGTATAGAGTGCGTTTTGTCTACTTTTTTGATTTGTTTGTTTTGATACGCAGTACGTTTTATTTGCTTGTGCTTCATATGATATGTTTGAATTCTTCTGTTGCTGTCACTTTATTGAACATGGTTGGAGGGGATAAAATATTTTAGGCCCACAGTGGGTTCTAGGCCCAACACAAGGATTAGGTCCCTTCGAGAGGAAAGAGAGAGAAGGGTGTGGGGGGACAGAAGTCTGAGGAGGGAAAAAAATATCAGGAGGAAAAGTGAATATGTGACGTAAAAAAGAGAAAATTATAAAGCAAGAGAGTAGATAAAAGGGAGCTTCCAAATGACTTTTGGGGGACTTCAACTGCTTTAGCTTTGGGGATCTGATGATAGGGACTCCAACGATGAGATTTCCACCAGAAGATATAGTTCCGATCTCTCCATTGTATAGTGAGAATGAGAGAACATGAGAAACTATAAAACAAGTATATTATAGTGGATTTTTCCCTTCCCTAGATACTCCCCTCCCCAGAATCCCGTGGACGTAAGCATTATGCCGAATTATGTAAATCTGTGTATTATCGTCTCTGTATTTTCTTTGCATATATTTACTGCTCATTGTCATGGATTATGCATGGATATCATACAGCTGCACCAGACCACCTCCGAAAGCTCCACACTACATCGTTGAGGCCCGAATAGTCTCAACGGGTTGTGAATGACTTTTCTCCCCTTTTGGCTTGTTGCGCTATTTTTAAGCGTTAACAGTTGGCGTCATTTGTGGGATCGTGTTTTACTTCTTACACTTGAAGCAGGAGAAGGGCGATTTTCCGGTGTGCTAAATAATCTCTGAAGGAACAGATAAAAGTTTCCCAGATAAGTATTCTCAGCCCTCCAACTTTTATTTTTATGAGCACTTCGCAAAAAATGGCAAATGGACATTTTCTCGCCTAGGCTAAAAGCCAAGTTCCTCGGCCACTTGAGTTGCAAAATGCTTAGTGCATTTTGGCCACACTGTGCAAAAAGGGAGGGGAGTACATGGACGGACATTGTGCACTTTAGCAATGGCGGGATACACTCTGAACACTCGTGTGAGTGCAGACAAAGTGTTCACTGTGCACTTAAGTGCACAATACACTGGGGGAACATGCTGGCCATTCATGGCATGAACAGTGCCATGCATAGTGCACCACGGGTGCACGTTACTATTCACCCAGAGGCTCGCGTTAGCCCAATTGACTCGCCAGCAATCATTGCGTGGACTGATAGTGGTTTTTGGCTTCGCCATGACTGCCTTGTAGGCAGGGGCCTTGAACAGTGCATCTTGTGTGCATCTCGCCTTGCACACGGAGAACCAGCTCAGCCTAGTCGTGGTGAGACTGGGGGAGAGCACCGGCGGCCACCTTGTGTCCTGCCGGTATGGTCCTTGATCCCCAAGGCGGCCATGCGGTGGCCCTCGGCCAGACACCCCTTACATGGAAAGCTCATGGCAGACTGCCGTGAGCCCCTTGCTTCAGCTGGCAGTCACCACTTGGACCGCTGACATCTTCTGTTGGCCCAGGGGTGGTCCCTGACCACCATGGCAGGCACGAAGTGACCTTGACCACACATCCCACGCACGACTGTTGTGCACCCAAGAAGCCCATGATTGGCTGTTGTGGGCCCTGTGTGGCAACTGGTAGCTTCCAACATCTCGTTGGGGCCATCTGCCAGCCTAGTAGTGATCTCGGACCATAACGGCAGGCGTGCAGTGGCAGTGTGGCACATGTGTTAGGGACTTCGGTCAAGTCCCTAAATACTATGATCTCCACGCCTAGGATCTCCTTGAGATGACCGAATGCACGTTCATCTCTTGCTTGGTTCTCGAACAATGGTCACAAAGATGACAACTTTGGTAAGGTGAGGTTATGTGTTTAGGCTTGAATTTGTGTGTGGAATGATGGGAAAGATGATGAAGTGTATGGACTACAATGGATGAAGGAGGCGTACGGCAAGGGTGGAGAATTAGGGTTGGCGCCACTTAGGGTTTAGGTTTAGGGTTTGGAAGATAGAAGAGGGAGGCTAGGGTTTTGGAATTCGGGTTTTGGTATGGGCGGCTAGGGTTGGACGAGTTGGGCTAGTGAGAGATTTTCCTAAAATCTTGGGATGTCAAAGGGGATGTGTATGGCTGGCTATGGGAATTTGATTGGGTCAACTAGAGTTCCTAAATTATAAGAACACTAGTATGGCAAGCAAAGTGGGCGGCTAAGGCAAATCCAAATAAGGCAAGTGGTAGCCGAATAGGAAGTAAGTTGTGGGCTAGATTTTGATGGAAGTGACGGCAAGGCTATTGATGGAATGTGGATTAGGGCAAACACTATAGTGGGCGACACTGTTTGGAGGGATCAAAGGAGGATATTTGGGGCCCACGGCAATGCACATAAGATGAACACAAGCAATCTCAAGAACAATCCAAGAACACTTCAATAACAATGCTCACAAATTAATAAGAACAATGGATAGAAAATGGAAGACAAGATAATGGACGAAAAATACTCATAAGATTGATAAACCGGATCACACTTATTCACGAATTGCAAAGTGTGATAATTTCCTTGGGGATTCACGAATTGCACCCCAAAGAGCCCAAGTGCTAAGCACCTAAATTATTGATCTCAAGAACAAAATCGTCCAAAAGAAAATTGTCAAAAGATGTAAAAGAAAAGACTAAGGGTTCTATTTATAAAAGTTACAATTTGGAAATCCCCAATAGGTCCATTGGAATAAATAAATAAATAAATAAATAAATAAATAAATAAATAAATAAATGAAAATAATGTAGTGGCATGGACTAAGTTTGCCGTGGCATGCATGAGCCCATGATGGGCTAGGATGGTGAATGGTGGTATTCGGGTTGGTCCATGGCTCGATGACACCACATGGCTTGCTGATGGGCATGGCATGGTGCCATGCACAGGCCTGCTGATGGGCATGGCCCAAGGCCTGTTGATGGTGAGCCATATGTGTGTGCTGCATGGCCCAGGTTGGTGGCCTGGGTATTGGGCTGCAAGGCATGGGCTAGAGCCATGCGTTGGATGGCATGCCGCTGGCCTAGCCTACAAGGCACGGGCTGGAGCTGTGCGCTGAATGGCATGCCAGCAAAGGCATGCCACTAACCTCACTGGCGTGCAGCGTGGGCCACCTGCAGGGGCGCGCGCAAGGGCTTGCTTATGGCTGTGCGCAGGTGCGTGCGCAGGGCTGAGTGTGGGCGCACGCGCAGTGGCGTGCGCCTGGGCATGCGCATGCCAGGCTGCACGCTGTGCAGCGCGCAGCTGCTAGCCTCGCTGGCCCACATGTTGGGCGCCGCACGGCACGGGCCAAGGCAGGCGTGTAGGCTGGCCATGGTGCTGCCTTTGCCTTCCTAGGGCAGTGTCGATGCTTGTCCTGAGGCCACTTTTCTAGAGGTTTTAACAACATGTCCAAGCACCCTGTGCGTGTAAATTGCACGTGGTCCACTGGCTTCCTTGTTGTTGGCCCAGTGAGCAACACTGACACGATGGACGCCGATAAATTTTGTCCTCCCCCTGAGGTGATCCTCTGCCGGGGACATGTATGCCGCTGATGGCAGAACTACTAGCGCGTGACTATGACCCAACGACGATCAACTGCAAGCCAAGAGGACCAACGACGGCCACCAACCAGTCTGTCAGAGTTTAATGTTTTAGGTAGGGTGGCCCTCTCCGGCGGGGGTTCCTCAGCCGCAAAGGATCCCCAACCCGGCCACCTTGACTCGGCCTGCATCTCATGACGGCCCACTCTCCTTGAACCGGCCTGCATCTCATCACTACCACTCTCCTTGACTTGGTTTGCATCTCATCACAACCACTTTCCTCGACTCGATCTGCATCTCATCACGGCCAGCGACTCGACACGACCTGCTACTCGTCTCAACCATGCATCTTGTCAAGTCCTCCATGTCCACTGACTAGCCAAGCTACCTGTCTCGCCCATGAATCTTTTCGAGTCCTCCACGACCACTAACTCGACTTGGCCAAGCTACCTGGATTGAGCTACATGGCATCACCTCGACCACTACACCACACCATGCACTCAGCCAACCCATCTCGGCTAGCGGGCATGGTGTCGCCTGTGGCGACCGCATGGTTAAAAGCTGTGGATATGCATACATCTTAGCCAAAAAAAAAAAAAAAAAAAAAAAAAAAAAAAAAAGAAAAGAAAAGAAAAGAAAGAAAAGAAAGAAAAAAGAAAAGAAAGGAGAAAAGAAGAATGAGGAAGAGAAGAAACAACGACCATCCACGGGCAACTACACTTAAACAAAATTTGGCTACGACAATTGAAGTGCCCGGTTTGTCTCTCTACATTTATGTGAATTCCATTTTTATCAACAAAATTGGTTCATGTGGCACGAGACACCAGATACATGGCCCCACTCAGGCACCGCTCAGACGTCCCAATAAGTCTCCATCGGAATAAATTGCTTGGCAGTAAGGAAGAAAAAGAGGGAGAGAATATTCAGCAATGGACAAACTCAGTCAAGCGAAAATCATAAATAGCGGCCTCAACGCCTTGACCCTCTACACCAACACTTGTTGAGGTTCTGGGAATCCCAGAGTCCGCACACCTCGGGAACATACTTTGCCAGGGCTCACCAGCGCAGTACGGAACATCGGATACACAACCCCGCTCTGTATCGTGGGCACCTTGGACCTTTGTCATTGTCGAAATGTGACTACCCACAAGCCTCGCTGGTGCACCTCAGACCTGTCACACTCTAGCAGAACGATTTAGGTGCACAAATCTCACACAAGTGGTTGTAAATGATCTATGCTAATTGCTTTGGCTTCTGTAGTACGGTAAAGTGCCCAACTACTTACCTCCCTCACATCTATAAGGATCAACGAGACGAGTTCAGTCTTACAAACTGCTCGACTTCCATCCAGTCAGCGGGGTGAGTTCAGTTTGACATATTACTCGATCTCCATCATGTCAATGGGATGAATTCAATCTGACGTATTGCTTGACCTCTATCAAGTCTACAAGGCCAGTTTAGTTTTATGTACTGCTCGACCTCCCTCACGACTACAGGAGTCAATGACGCGGGTTCAGTCTTATGCACTGCTCGACCTTCACCAGGACAAGAAGGGGGGGTTCAGTCTTATGTACTGCCCTACGTTACTCCTGGGACAGCAAACGCGGGGCGTTCGCACTCGTGTCATAACTGCTCCGAGCGGGTTACCTTCGGGAATGAACCTCCAGAGTAAACATGCCTCTGAGCTCCACAACCACCTTGCGCGGGTCACCTTTAGAAACTAGTCGACTGGCTCAGCACCTCCTAAGGTGGACCCAGGGGGGCGATAGGCTCCTTGACTACTGAGTGGGATACTACAAACAAACTCAAAACACTGACACCAAAGTGGAAATGTTAATAGCAATTCACATCGGAGAAGGAAAAATTCACCAACACCATCGAAAACAAAAATGTCAAATGAATATATATGCTTTTTGACAACGACAAGTGTGTCCAGTTTTACACACTGCTCGACCTCCCTAACGGCAATGAGGCGAGTTCAGTCTTATGCACTGCTTGACCTCTGTCAAGACAACATAGTGAATTCAATCTTACACATTGCTCAACTTCCCTCACTTTTACGAGGGGCAACGAGGCGAGTTCAGTCTTATGCATTGCTCGACCTTTGCCGCTAGGTCAACAAAGCAAGTTTAGTCTTACACTGCTCGACTTGCGCCAGAATAAGTCAACAGATGGGAAAGGTTAGGGATTGCTTGGCCTTCTAGGTGCCCCTAAATAGGCGGCAAGTCACTTGACTGCCCAACCACCCTCGCGCGCATAAAAGTCGAGCTCTGAGTCCGCACCTTACGAATGAGACATAAAGCAAGAGAGGAGCAGAGGATAAAAGGGAGCTTCCATGACTTTTGGGGGGACTTCAACTTCTTTAGCTTCGGGGACCTAATGATAGGGACTCCAGCTACGAGATCTCCACCAGAAGATAGAGCTCTAATCTCAATTCTACAACGAGGATGAGAGACCATAAGAGACTGTAAAACAAGCATATTATAGTGGAGTCTCCCCTCCCAGGACCCTGTGGATGTAGGCGTTACGTCGAACCACGAAAATCTATGTCACGTTCTCTGTATTTTCTCTGCATTTATTTACTTCTCACTGTCATGGATGTACTTACGGATACCATACAATTGGACCGGACGACTGGGCTCCACACTACACCGATCAAGGCCCGAATAGTCTCAACGGGCCGGGAATGATTCTTTCTCCCCTTCTGGCCTGTTGCGCTATTTTTAGGCATTAACAATGGTGATTCTCATGGCACAAGTATGGTATTGATAGTCCATATTAGGTTCTGAATCTTATATTTACGAAAGATTTATATTTTATGAGAATTGTAAGATTAAGGGTGAACATATTTAATTATTTTTTGTTGACATCTCTATTGAAAAGGGGGATTTTTAATTGGTGCTATAATATTGCCCTCCCTCCCTTCTCGTATCACTTTATTTCGCCTTTTTATTAAAAAAGAAAAAAGAATCACCATATAGTTTTTTTTATATGTCAAATGGAAATTAAATAATTATGTACCCTCCCTAGTGTTACTACATAAAAACCAGACCATTTCACGAGGAAGATGTCCTCAAGAAATATTACTATAGTCATCTTCAAAAGGAATCACCATATTAACTACTACAGTCTGTTTCTATTTGTGCATACTTGTATGATTTTGATTTCAATGTATTGTGCACTGCCGCTAATGTAGCTATCCTGCCAATCATAAATAATGCTATGATGCTGTTTTATCGAATCCATTGGTCTCAGTGATATGCCTTGTGCGCATGTCTGTTTTGGCACTAAATTCACTGTTTGTGCAGGTATTCTTCTTCTTAGATTGGGTTAAACACCTACTAAGTGACACAAAATTGTTTCAAGCCTTTTTGAGGATCACTGTGACCACTGCAATAGGTGTTGGTGCTATTGCTCTTGGAGTAGGCACGGCATCTGGTTATATCTCTCCATGGACTGGCCGGTTTTACTCATTGCTAGATCCAACATATGCAAAGGATCATATTCCAATTATTGCTTCTGTCTCAGAGCATCAGCCAACCGCTTGGTCATCTTTCATGTTCGATTTCCATATCCTGCTTTTCCTTTTCCCTGCGGGTCTCTATTTTTGCTTCAAGCGGTTGACAGATGCCACAATTTTTATAGTTATGTATGGCCTCACAAGCATGTATTTTGCCGGTGTCATGGTTCGGTTGATTCTTGTTGCTACACCTGCAGTATGCCTTATAAGTGCCATTGCTGTCTCTGCAACTATAAAGAATTTGACTCTGGTAGCAAGGGCAAAGAATAAGGTTACCCAGACTGGTTCTGCAAGGGGAAGCAGTAGCTCGAAGGGATCTTCTAAGGTGAGCTCATCTCCATTATAAAATAAGTACGGCCTTTTGTTCTAGTTGTTTTAAGGTTCTCCTCCCTGGTAAACATTGGTGATGTAGTGATTTTAGGTTCTCCCTTCTCTGCCATATACTAGCATTCAAGTGTTATTAATTTGACTAATTGATTAACTTCACCATGTACATAATAATGTAAGAAAAACTTTACTTGTAACACCCTAAGTGTAGCACCTGTGTAACCCAGCTTACGTGGCAAGTAGTCAAGGGAATTTTTATCATTATTATTATTTTTTATGATTGACGTAATAGGCATATCAACGTTTGCCAATGTCTATGGTGTTACGCTGGTGTTACACTAGGAGTGTACAAGTAGCCAGAAAAAGTCAATTTGAATATATATTATGTGTGCGTGTGATGCTTTATTGATAGTCTAATGGTTGTCTCTTGTTCAGAGTTGCATGGTTGTTTATATTGATGGCAAGCTGAGGATCAGTTATAATGTCAATCTTAATAAGATGGTGATGTGAAAGATAATCTTTTAGTTACTGTTTTGATTCTTTTTAAATTCAATTTTTTAGTAGCTCATGGTTTCTATAGTTTCTAAAATATCTATTTTAATGCCATTAGTGTGTTTCTAACATACTTATCATGCATTATTAACCCCATTTCAATTTGGGTTGACATTTGGAAAGGATCTGAGCATTTAAAAGTGAGTTAGTCTAAACCCTATATTGGAAGTACATGAAATATTACATATACCTTTTAAGAAAAAAACAAAACAAGTGTTTAGGTTCTTCAAGTAGGTATTTGCTGCTAAACCCAACGAGATCACATAGAAGAAAATGGATGGTTGGATTGTGGTTTTTGCTACCAACATTATGTGATGATCCTTTTGATTATGTTGTCTGTATTTTAAAAATTCCTGTTGCTTTTTAAAAGAAAATTACTGTTGCTTTCTTTTCCTTCGCAAACAGGCTTCACTTGATCAATCCCAGCCTTTCCAAAGAAATGGTGCTATTGCCTTACTTTTTGGTGCCTTTTACTTGCTCAGTAAGTATGCAACACACTGTACCTGGGTCACATCTGAGGCATACTCGTCTCCCTCAATTGTCTTGGCTGCTAGGGGTGCCCATGGCAACAGGGTCATCTTTGATGATTATCGTGAGGCATACTTTTGGCTGCGGAAGAATACTCCTCCAGATGCTAAGGTGATGTCTTGGTGGGATTATGGATACCAGATAACTGCTATGGGAAACCGAACAGTTATAGTTGATAATAACACCTGGAACAATACACACATTGCTACTGTTGGACGTGCAATGTCATCTTATGAAAATGAGGCATATGAAATTATGAGGTCACTTGACGTGGATTATGTCTTAGTTGTCTTCGGAGGGGTTACCGGGTACTCTTCTGATGATATTAACAAGTAAGGCCAATTTGGAAACACCCTACACTATTTGGATGATTTCTTGAAGGAAGTGAGGTGTTTGTGTGTGTGTGTGTGTATATGTGTGTCCGTGCTCGTGTGGTTGCGTGCGTGCTTGCTTGTGCCCATTTTTTTCCGTAAATTTGACTAGGTTATAGAGATGCATAATTAGCTGTTCTGTCAGTAAGGTTTGGTGCTAAGCAACTCGACAATGGCCCATCATTTTTTTCTTTTATTTTTGAGACAAGTCGTGTTGACTTTTAAAAATGGTTATATTTTATGTGGGTTGTGCATCAAGGAATTGTGGCATACTAGTTTGAATCTTTTCACAAAAGTTGAATAATCTTGCAAAAATTAAATCATTTAACAAAAGTCGAATAATCTTGCAAAAAGTAATCAAATAACTTCTGGACTAGTTGGTCTGTCTGTCTTATGAAATAGTTTGCAGCTGTGCATAGCAAATACCGTATTTATGGCTGACATGCTGATCATATATTTGCTTCTTTGGCCTATGCCAAACAATTTTTGTTATGTAATTAAGTGGACTACTTGGTATATTTTCTGTTTTTGGCATTCACCATTTAAATTAGTTGGCCTAAAGAATTTAATTTTACCAACAATATTCTTGCATCATATACTAACTAGGAATTTATGTATTCCAGATTTTTGTGGATGGTGAGAATCGGAGGTGGGGTTTTTCCTGTAATAAAAGAACCTGATTACCTTGTTAATGGCGAGTACCGTGTTGACAAAGGGGCTGCTCCCAAGATGTTGAACTGTCTCATGTAAGTTTTGTTGCATTGCTACAATGATACATGCTTTTGTTTAAGTATATGACCACCCCCTCCCCCATGCAGGGTTGGGGCAAGACCTTCATGTTGGGATGTGAAAATATTCAGCTAGAATTGTGTGTTGTCAATAACAGTATCAATCCTTAGTGAAATGCTATTTAATAATTTTATTCGAACAGGTTATTGTTTGAGTTCTTTAATTAATACTAGTCAATACCCTATTGAAATTGTGAGCCTGATACATTTAGACGCATTCTTATTCCTCCAAATTTTGTATCTTGTATTGCTAGTGAGAAATGCATTTGTTTCGTTTTGGGGCTTGTTTGGCAAACATGAGAATTTCCAAAATTCTCGAAATTTCTCATGATTTCATTTCCAAACATCACTCAAATACAATACTTTTCAATTTCAAATTTTCAACATTTTTACCTAATCATTACTCAAATACAAAAATCAATACATGTGATACCTCATATGATAAGGATAATGGTAGGTGGTGATGAGATCTCACATTGCTTGGAAAGGAGAAGTTCTTGTTTTTTATAAGGTTCCAATGTAGCTTCAATTGTATTATTGACCAGTGTCTTTGGAGTATGGGCCATGTGGTTTGAGCCTTCCATTGAGGCATTACAATACAACTTTTAAAAACTTCAAAATAAAACACAAAAATTAATACAACTTTTACGAACTTCAAAACAAAAATAATATTAAAAAATTACATTTAAATAATTTTTTAACTTTTTCTCTTATTTCTCAAAACACAATAAAACATCTTTACTCAAACCATTTCCCTACTATTCACAAAATTTTGAGATACTTTAAGCATCCAAACATGCTTTTGATCTCAGCTGATAATATGTTACAGAACTATATGTAGAGGATATTATAACCATACCACCTTCAGTCCATAAAACTCTCTCTCTCTCTCTCTCTCTCTCTCTCATACAGCATAATAATTTATAAAAAAAAAATGGTACATGGTAGTTTTTATTTGATAATTTGTCTCTTTAATTTCTTTCGGTCATCAGGTACAAATTGTCTTATTATCGATTTGGAGAGTTGACAACAGAATATGGCAAACCACCTGGGTAAGTTCAAGGTTTATCTTCCATTCAACTGGAAATGGATATGATAGTAGGGTTGTGTCACATGCATGTGAAACAAGGATAACGCAAGTAATCAAACAGCCACTATAGACTAAAATTAATAACAAGTCAAAACCAAAACATGAAGTAGATGCACAATGCTAGAAGACAAGGCATAGAGGCTGCACGCTTCCAAGTTTATTGCTTGTCATGGTACATATAATATTTATGGATAGGGTTGTAAATGGATCAATAAATTGAGCTTAACTCGTGTAAACTTGACTTGAGTTTGATTCATTTGTTAAGTTGTAACTCATCCTTCTAGACGGGATAGAAGAAATCTACATGTTAACAATACATGGCTCTGGGTGATAAGAGGTCCATAAGCACTAATACCTGAAGCAAAACTGTTAACTTGCTGCATCATCATCCTCAACATCACCTGCACATTTAAATATTCACACACATGAAACATTTAACCCTTATGTGCAAGGAGGCTGTGCATGAGTCATATCTTGTTCATTTTGAGTTTTAACATTGTGGTTTCTAACTTTCTGCTTAATGGTATTGGAGGCATTGTTGTACTCATAAAGTATTTGTTTGTAATTATTGGTGTTTTTTTTTTTTTAAAATGGCAGGTATGATCGTGCAAGGGGGGTTGAAATTGGAAACAAGGATATTAAACTTGAATATTTGGAAGAGGCTTTTACGACATCTAACTGGATTGTTCGCATTTACAAAGTTAAACCACCAAATAATAGATGGTAAAGCTCTCTCTCTCTCTCTCTCTCTCTCTGTGCGGGACGGTAAAGAAGTAGATGAAACTCTCAGAGTGATTCTTGGAATGCAGTGTTAGGGATTAGATTCCGTAGTTTCCATTTGTAGCATTCAAGGCTCTAAATGTTCGGGACCGTGTTTTCCAAGCTTTTGTATCAGCTTTTTACCTCACCGTTTATTTGATCGTGGTTGAGAAGCAGTTACTTAAATTCGAACAGTTATAGTCTGCTTACAGTTTTACATGCAATGATGGTTGCTATAACGTTCCTCTATCAATGATTAATCGTGCAATGAGCGTTGAAAAGAAATGGAAAACACTACTCCCACCTACAAAACCCGCCGATTTGTTGTTCTTTTTTTTTTTTTTTTTTTTTTGTTGATGGTTAAGGAAATGTTTTTTTAATGAATTTGTGATTTTTATTTTATTTTTGAAAATATTTAAGTGGTTTAAAAAAATGTTTTTTTGAAAAAAAAAGAATTTTTGGCTGTTCAGTAGGGATCCTCGGTGGGAGTAGCAGCTCCCAAAAGGAATTTTACCAATATATGGTTTGAGAGCAGAGAACTATGTTCCATATTTACCTTGGGTTTCCCACTGCTGCGCTACCATTTTCAGGCAATGTTTCGTGGCTAGGTAGGATTGCAACTTCTCTACAAATGCTTGGATTGGATGAATGGATGCTCCTTTAGAGTTGTTCAAAATGTTAAAGTCTGCGTTAGCTTGGTATTGACCTTTCCTGAGCTGTAGTTGATTATTGTCTTAACCGGAAGTAGTGCAATGCGAAATCTGGAGTAATGTTGTGTAACGATGCACACAGGGATAAGACGTATCTGTCTTCTGAAAAAATCATCAAGTCTTTGGGATGTTGGGATGACAAGAGTAACAGATTTGAAAGATGTCTTTAAACCAAATCGTTTTGTGCTGTGCTCTACCTCACTGGCTATTTCTCCAAAGTAGGCTAGTTCTCTAAAATGTAAAGATGATAATGATAATAACGATAATGATAATAATAATAATTAGGCCTATACCCACACAACCTGATTGGGTTGAACCTGCTAAAGTCGGGTTGAGTAAATGTTGGTTTCGACATTCATTCAATCCGATTGATATCAGACCACATTTGAACCCGACTCAAAATCTATTGCAGTGAAAAAGCGAAGCCCCTCTCTCGTTGCTTGCTTCTGTTACTCTCTGTTGGGTCTATCTGGATTGTGAGAAAAGTTAGGCATGAAGGTGTTGTTCATGAGGCTGATCTTGAGGTTGTGGTTGTTCCTACTCTCATAGAGCTTGAACCCTTGTTGCTTCTTTTGTGTAGTCCTGATGGGAGGTATGCTATGGTTCTTGGATGGGGCTTGGTTTGGTTTTGACGATGGTTTGGTAGTCTCCAGTGAGCATATGGACAACTTGCTTGAAGGTGAGGTGTCTGCTTGGACAAAGGTTGTCGGGTAGGGGTTGGAGTCAGATCTAGGTATGGCTTTTGGTGTAAGAGGTGGGGTGGGATTTTGGAGGCCATTGCTGTTGCTATTGCTGCTCACACCGTTGATGACATTGCTGGTTGGGGAGTTTATGGAAGATGGGTTCTCTCTTTCTTAGTTCTGAGGTGTTTTCCATTGGTTCCCTACCCAAGAATACATCTCATGCTTTGTTTACATGCACTGGTTATTTCAACTGAAAGGGCCTACCATGAGCAACTCTTTGTGGTCGTGATCATAAACAGTGCGTTGGAGCCGTTGTCCATAATGGCGAAATGCGACCCTTGCCACGGTAAGTACACCACAAACTATTTGAATATTATTTGGCTGTGTGTGAGAGTTTTCAGAAGTGAGGAGGATTCGGTTGTGCTGGAGAAGGAATGAGGAAGTTAGGGTAGAGTCTGCAGAAGGCGATGAGGATTGACTCGACTCGAATGTACTGGGTTGAAATGGGTCGGGTTGGCGCCTTTTAATAAAAGTTTTTGGTCAGATCAGGGCCAAACCCGGCTTGGACACATCGGGTTTCAGGCCTAATCATACTAATAATAATGATAATAATAATGATGATGATAATGATAATGATGATAATAATAATAATAATAATATGATAATGATGATAATAATAATAATAATAATAATATGATAATAATGATAATAATAATGATAATATGATAATAATGATAAAAATAATGAAGATAATAATAATAATAATAATAATGTTAATAATAATAATGATAATGATATTACTAGCACTAGTTATTTGACAACCATTTTTATGTACCACTCAAGTCATATGCAAACATGTCATTCAACATAGCATACGATCATATCATTCCGCATCATGTTCATATTTAGAAATTATAATTATGTATGTATTATGTCATGTGTCTCATGTGCATAAGACACGTAAGCTATTTTAAGTTGAAGAGCAATATAAGATCAGATCAATTAATCAGATGGTCATTTAGATGCATGGTATCAATACAGTTCAATTTTAGGGTGGATGTATAAGTCATAGACTTAAGCGTGGTCCACCATAGTATGCCAGAATATTATCAGTGGCTCCCCTCATAGCCGCGTGACGTGGGGCTGGTACACAACCTCACACACAGGGTTAAGTGTGTTGCCCAATCAAATCAGTCAGTTAAGTCAGATTAGTCTGTTAATTCAAATAAATTAGTCATGCATAGTATAAGTATCGGTATGAACAGTCATGGATTTTAAGCTCTCAGCATGAAAATTTTTATGAAAACCTTATGTTTATTCTTGCTATGTTGTGATGGATTTCTTGCTGAGTCTTCGACTCATTTTAATTTATTTCATGTTTTTAACCACCTAGGTGAGGATGATAAATATGAGTAGGTAGGCCAGGATTAGAAGGAGCAGTTGATTTAGTTTCAGACCTTCTAGAATAAAATTACTTTTATGACATAAATTTTATTCAATTTATTTATTTAATATTTTTAGAAGACATTTTATTAGACATTTTTCCTACAAAATGAATCCTAAGTTCATTTATTAAATATGAGATCTCTTGCTGAATTTATTTTTATGAAAAATAAGTGATACTCCTAACCTACGGGAATGAAGTGTTACAATAATAAACATAACAAATACTAATTATTTTTGCAACTTGTTAAGTAAAAGGGGGCTACCAAGAGTTTGGCTTTGTGTGGTGCCCCCAGCTCCCGCTTGGGATTAGACGATGATTGTCATTGAAACGCTGGGACATGTAATACGTGGCTACACACCCATTGTAGATGACAAATAATATACAATACACCTAAGTACACTATCAATATGCAATAAAATTTGCAACAAAATAATAATAAAAGTCAGATAATCTAAGCAATGCAATAAACAATTGCAAGCACATGGTACCGTTACTAAACAAAATACCCAACATTGTTGTTATCCCAAAAACATGCATCATATAAATATATAGTATCTCAAATGCATATAGTATTTTTAATCTAACAAAACACAGGACCTTCTCAAAATATTGCTTCTCAAAAAGTTAGGACCTTAAGTCATAAATTTTTTCACAAAATATCTTAGGTTCCCATTCTCCTCAACACTACTGTCCCACCAAGTGTCAGATACCAAAAGACCTCATGTGATTGCTGAGGCTCGGGTGGTAACAATCCTAAGTCCTTCACTATTGCTTTTGCGTCAACTGAGGCCTTCGAGGCTCGCTCAAGAAAAGTAGACAACTGATCCATGTTCCACCAAAATTTCAAATTTATGCACGATCAGGAGATCGTAGCATCGATCTCAGTCTCACTAATACTAGCTAGAATTTCCTTGAGAAGCCCGCCATGTGCTTCAATGCGTTTGTAGTATAGTCGTAACGAGCTTGCACAGTATACTCGTCCTTTATCTTGGAACCGTCTAGATTCATAGTTCTCGAGAATCCAGGTACCTGTTGCAACTTTTACCATTCCGGTTGGGGAATGGTAGTGCAAACTACCAAAATGAGATTTCAAAAAATCTCAGCAAGTAAACACGCAATACACAATAGTTAACATTGTGCATACAAGAGGTATATCATGAAATGCGTGCATGGACATGTACTTGACATATAAGTTGACCAGAACTTGACTTATGCACTCGGCCATTTTTCAAAAGATTTGTAACAGAGACATTGACATTTTTCAAAAAACATTTTTACCTTTCTTTTTCATTTTTATCTTAATCAGAACTTGTCTTATCAGAATATATCACAAGATTCTCATTGAGTGATCTTTATCATATCACGAGATTCTCATTAAGTGATCCATAACATATGAGCTCTTGTTCTTGTTCAGAGGGTGGACACAATACGGTTCTTCTTTGCATTGCATGTTCCTGCTAGTTACTGCACCATCAATGTGAAGTCCCCAAATTTCGCTTGGGATCAGACAGACATTTGAAGTGTCGAGACATGCAACACAAGATTACCTGGCCCCCGTTCATGACATATAAGATGCAATGTTCCTAACATGCATATAGGATTATGCAATATTCACAGTGGATAATTTTTTTTTTCTTTAGCAATACTATGCACCAAACTGTGGTAGTTAGGACTACCACAGTGAGATTTGTAATCAAATCTCAGCAAGTTAACAAAAAACCTACACACAGGTTAATGATGCATGCATGACAATAAAAGTATGAATGCGTAATCAAAATCATAAGTAATTATAGCATAACTCGACATACAACATAACATAACTAACTTGACTTAAACTGAAGCGTGAATTGAAACTTAACTATACATGAACTTGAACCGACTTCTTTACTTGACATGAACTTAGACTTGAATTTTGAAACTTAACTTTACATGAACTTTACTTGACATGAACTTGGACTTGAATTCTGAAACTTAACCTTACATGAACTTGAACTGACTTCTTTACTTAACATGAACTTGAACTGACTTCTTTACTTGACATGAACTTGGACTTGAATTCTGACAATCAGAATGATTCTGCCCAATATATTCCGTCAGAGATACTCAAACAATCAAACTGATTCCATCATGAGTATTTTAAATGAGATATCCTAACAATCAAAATGATTACGTCAGGAGTATTTGCATAACTGAACTTGAACTAAATTCTGACAATCAAAATAATTTCGCTAGATGTACCTTGCATGAATTACTAATGGAGATGCTCAGACAATCATAGTGATTACATCATGAGTATCCTAGATATAACTAACTAGAATGTAACTCAAAAGATATGACTTACTTGAGATAGAAACATTTCATAACATGACATAACATGTAACAGACAACATACTTAAAATGACATACTTGCGATAGTGAATACTACATGACATGACATACATGTAACATATGACATACTTAACATGACATATTGGCAATGTATAGCAATGTATATCAATACGTGACATAATATCTTGTGTAACAGAAGAATAATTCATGACAGAATGAACTCTGTGAAATAGATAAATATGACTTGGCATGGTACATATGATGACATACATACAAATATACACTGTAGTTCCTTTACTTATCACTCATACACATTAAACTGCTAATAAGTTAAAAGCTAACTTACCTCGGTCTTCGTACTTCTAGACAAAACTCAAGTGCGATCACGAGAAACTGAAAGTAGTGATTTCTAAAAGTTAGAACTTAATCACTAACAATTAGGAATATGGAAAAATATCAACTTAGAGTAAAATTACCATTTTACCCTCTACATGTGGGAAAATGACCATTTTATCCCTAACTTAAGGATTTTGCATCCTAACTCAAAAAATCACCCAAATTTACATACGTCATGTAAATTTTATCCCAAGCTCAAATATCAATTCAGAAAATTTAAAACTAAGCACAACTCTATAGGGCCAAAACTTACATAGGCTATTTCCCTTCATTTTTGTTGCAATTCTTTCAAATTTCAAGACTCATGATTAAACCAAAAATTTTCTTCTAATATATTCATAACATATTCCTAAGAATAATCATGTTTTGTATAATGAAAAAAAGTCATCAAAATCACTAAAACCATACTTGAACTCTTTGGTTTTTCTTCTAAGATCAAAACAGATTTTTGTTTCTAACTTGTTTTGATCAACCTCTTGATCCATGACTTATAAAGATGTCATCTTCAAACCAAAACATCACATGCTTTAAAAAAAGTGTCCCAAAACATATCCAAGTTTCAAACTCAAGATCACATGGTTAAACATCAACCAAAACATAAATTTAGCTAAGAACATCATCACTTTGGCCTAACCGAATATCTCATTTCATAAAATTTCATATCTTCGAAACTAACATCAAATATATTCAAAATAACATTCTAACATGTATATAAGAGGATTAGGATCTTCCAATAAAAATATTAAAGCCATTGGAAGAAGATTAAACCATAAAATATTTAAACTTTCTCAAAACAAAAACTGTTTTTCTTCTTCCAGTTTTTAAGTTTCTAGATCTAAGAAAATCTTTCAACCAAACTTTTAATCATGCAACAAATCCTCAACTAGTAATCATATACACATGTTAACAGTACTCCATAAAAAATTTGAACCAAGATCTATTCATTAGCTTGGTCAAAAACTCCATACTCTCCAGTTTATGGCCTAAAATAACCTTTCTTAAGTCTAAACAACTTTTTACCGATCAAATGATCTTCAAATGGAAAAAAAAAGATATACACACATAAACTAGACTCCAAAAAGAACAACTTTCATGAAGGGAACTTCGCGAGAAAATACTTACAAAAGCTTCAAATTAGGCATACAAAAGAGATAAGAAAAACTGTCCAAGAGTGTCTTTTGTGTTCTATCAAGGAAAAGTGTAAAGGAGGGTTGCTTTTCGTGGGAAGTGGACTGGAGAGCCTCTTACAAAAGTTATGCAAAGTGATAGTGATAGGAACCAAGGTGGGCCTAGTCTTAAAGATCCTTTGCAGCTTTCAGATGAGCCAATTACAAGGTCAAGAGCCAAGAAGATCAAGGAAGCAATGCAAAGATTGATGCAATCCACTTGGAACAAGTTTAGCAAGAGCCCAACATTCAAGATGGGCTTGAAGGATGGAGATCAAATTTTGATTCATTTGATAAGTTATAGAAGAGAGCAACAATAAGACTTAAAGGCTTTGGACACATGAAGACTTTCAACTTGTTTGATTCATTCAAATGACTTATTTTATTAGTTTACAATAATTGAGTTTATTATGGGAAGGACTTAAGGGGGGCCTATGCGAGGGCATGTTGGAAAATTTATTATTTTGTTGAACTAAGGTTTAAGGAGTATTGTAGCGACTAGGGTTTCAAAAGTACTGTAGCCGAGTTACTGTAACACCATACTGTAGCCGCGGCACTATTTACTCAGGGGTATTTTTGGAAGTTGGGGCTTTATTTTGGCTAGGGTTTTAATTAGGCTTAGTTTAAATACTCTTTGTTGCCTTATTTTAAGAGGTTTATAAAATTGATGAATTTAATCATTGTGAGTTGAGTTTTACTCCTCTTGTTCTTAATTGAACTTTTGAACTTATCAAAGGTAAATCACAACCTTTGTGGCGTTCCTCCTTTGTAATCTGGGTTCTTGAGACGGGTTCTTCAACGGGTTTAGGTTTTAATATAATCTAGGTTCTTGGAACGAGTTATCATCGGGTCTAGATTTTCCATCCATTGACTTGATTTTGGCTTTCTTGGGTGAGTTTTCAAATTAACTGTTGGTTCAAGAGATTCTATTTCCTACGGGTTCACATCAGATAGGACTGAAAGAAAGCTTGAGTGTTGCACTTTTCTTCACATTACAATAAACAAAAATCAGCCCAAGATCTTTTCTCAAGGTGGAGTGTAAAAGTGAAATAGTGAGGTGGCCCTCTAGCTTTTGTGCTTCAAGAACCTTCTAGGCCCTTCTTTCTTAAAGATCTGGCCAGCAAGTGGGGGTGCAAAACTTAGCTAAGAAGCAATGCTAATGCGGTTAAATTCGTGGGCCTTAATGGGCCTAAATTTTGGGGTTTGAAAAGGGTTTGGGTTGCTATCAAGCCCAAATCCAATATCACTTGACTCAATCAATTTTACAAGGTTAACAAGGTTGGATAATGATGTTCTACTACAAATTTGAAGGATTAATAGCATGTGGAAGTATTTTAATCAAGCAATTAAACACAATGGTAGAAACTAATTCAATTAGGTTTTGGAAGTCCACTTTATGGTTTAGATAAAACCATTTAGGATTTCGATTTCAACCATGCTTTTGGATTCTCAGTTGGAGTCCAACCATGTGGGATTTCACTAGGGTGGAAATCCTCTTTGGTTTGGCACAATTTGATTGGTCGGATGGAATAGGGATTTTGCTTAGGAGGTGGCATGATCTCACACCTTGATTTCTTCAAATCCATCAAACATTCCTCTTGGTGCCAAATGTCTAATACTATTTACTATGTATGACTAAGATCTTGCCAAGTGTCTAAATAAAACTTCTCTAATTTAGTTTGGACATTCTACATTGTGATTTTGAAAACATTACACTTAGTCTGTTTACTGAGGGTACTATTCACTCTGGAAAGTGAATAATAAACTTAGCACTGAAAAATTTTAAATATTCATATTAACCTACAGTGAAAGTCGTTTACCGAAATTCAATCCCGAAGTGCCCTTAAAAATGAATTCATAGTTTTGAACAGGCGTTTCTTCCGAAAGTATAAAAATGGACTTATTGCTTCATAAAATCCCAAATAATTAACGGAGTCTAATGGTGCAGACCATAACACATTCTGACACTTATAACTACCTCACATAATTAGAATTGCACTTCTGACACCATAGTGAGTGATAACACTGACTATGTTGGCAGACTAAAACTTATGCGATTGGTCGATTTGTGAAAACTTATGGGGTTTTCACAAGGTTCCTAAAGCCAATAGAAATTTCACCTTTGAATTTCTAGCGGGCTGTTACAATCAACGATCCGTACATTGTGATAAATATGTCATAAACAGAGTCATTTCATATTAACTTGACAGTACTTTGTCGGGTTACATGCCTTATGCACCCACTAGCATTAGGCGCTTCCTTGCTTTGGAATTCTTTAAAAAGAATCCATTCGAAACTCATCGACGATTCTTTGTTGACCCAGGGGTTACCACTCAATTCTTAAGCACTCCAGAGTGGATAGAGGAGTTCCACTAGAACATTCCCCAATTTGGGATCGTGATAAAACATTGAGAGTCTTTTCTTTGAAATCATTTTTGAAAGTACTTCTCCCAAATGCATGTGACATGAGACTTAAAGCATACGTTCTTATACTTGACATATGACATATGAAATGCCGTGCTTGAAATAACCAAACATAACATGTTCGATTCATGACATGATAACATAGATCATATGAGATATCAAAACACGTATATGGAACTATGAGAAAGGGCCTTGGCCGAAACTTTTAAGTGCAAAAACATGAAGAATCATCACTTAAACATGCTTCAAACTTCAAGCGTTTTGCTTAGAAATCAAAGCATAACGAAACAAAGCATGGAATCATAGTATTAGGCTAAGATCCTGAATCTCTAAGACATGGTATAGCTGAATCATCAAGCATCACAAAATAACAACATTGTTTTCCTTAAAACCGAAACATGTAAAGGGCATTCTTGCCATTTTTATCTGAAATTGAAACATGCCATTCATGTCTTATTCATATTCCTAGATCATATAAGCATACTCAAGCAAGCAAACAAGAAATAGCAACCAAAACAACCATAACAGTAAAAGGATTTACAGAAATTTATGTAAATATTAACCAAGAGCAAGTTGAGTGTGTATTCACAAAAATCCACGAAATGAAATATAAGCAAGCTGTAAATTGAAATATATTACATTAGAAAGAGTGTCTAAAAACCTTAATCCATGTTCTTGAGTGTGTGAGGGTTTCTAGGGCACCAGTAGATTTTAAACCAATCTACCTTTAGGGTTTTTAGGTCAAGAAACCCTTCATTTCACTTGTGTTTTCATACAAAACTCAAAGTAGGGTAAGAACACATGATGTTTGCCGAAAACATGGAGGATGAACACCTCCCATCATTCAAGCTTCAAGGGTTTTTGGAAAACCCTAATTCGATTTTTATGAAAACGTATAGAAAACATGTCTGTTTCACCATTTTTGAACTCCTTTGAGACTTGGATCTCATCTTGAGTTGGAAAAGTGGTATGTGTTTGTGGAAACTAAGAGAAAACCGAGTCTTACCTTTGTCTCTCTTCGAAGATGGCGAAAACTTCTCTTGAAAGGAATCTTCTTTGTTTGGTTGGAAAAAAAGTGTGAGAATCTTCAAGTGAGAGTGTGAGAGTTGTGTGGAGAAGATGATGGCTCATGCAAATTTCAAAAAAGGCAAGGGGAAAAGTCAATAGGGGTATACTTCCTCCCTTTTTATAGTGGTCTCTTCACTCCCCCTTTTGGTTGCCTCCAAATTCCTTGCATGAGTGATAAGTGGCATAGGTTTCTTCTTCCCTCTTCTCCATTGCTGAAAAAGCCTCTTAGAATCCCATCTTCCCTCTTCTCCAGTACCCTTGAGGTTTCCTTATAGGGTCGAGTTACACAAAGCATTCTAGGGCTAATCCTTACTTGGGCTCAAGTTGCTCAATCAAAAATTCTAAGGTCTTTCCTTTAACTAAAATTACTAAAGCCCTTAAAATACTATGGCAACTAAAATAAATCTATGAACCATGCTTAGTGAAGCTCGGGTTATGACACTTTGCATACTACTACAATTTAAAGGAGTATGTACAAATTTACAATACTAAGAAGTGTATGGTCAGGCTACTTACCTCGTAGTCATAATCAATAATTTAATCGCATAGCTTGTCACCTATATAAAATAACATGCGGTCATAATTTAGTTATAAAATTAATACATGATAATATAGTACTAGCCCCAACGTGCCATTTGTGAAACATGTTATCTAAAATGCAATAACTTACGAGTAGTGATACACAACACATGTTTTAAAGTGAAGGTATTTTTGTGAAGTGATATTATTTTCATAAGCTTTTTACAAAAATATCATTCATTTTAAAATATGGTTGTGTAATGTATTGTAAAAGGTGACGCGTCTTTATTTTTTTTATAACTTAAAGTCGGGGGCATGTTCATAATTTACCCATCAAAGTATGCTGGCTCAGATGGTTTGCAAGCTAACAAGTCTGGGTTTTTATTTTAAGTAAGAAGGCAGGAGTAAGCCTTATGTGATGCCAAATAGAGAGGTTGTGGCGGTGGAGCTTCATGCTTTTGGAGAAGGAGGGGCTATGGTGGTTAACGTGCTATGGGTGGTTACCCATGGCGGCAGAAAGATGAGAATGACTGAGAGTGAGAGTTTACTGTATTGTTAGAGAGAGAGAGAAAGAGAGATGGATGTGAAGGGTATATCGTGGTGGTGTGAGGATAACACAAAAGTTTTGGCTGGCGGTTTCTGTGACTGTTACGGTGGTTTTGATAAGCTCGGTGGGTGGCGTTGGCGATGAAGTTGAGCAACCAGGGTGTCTTAGGTTCAAGTGCACAGGGCTTCTTATTTTCGATTGTTCACAAAGGTGTGGGGTGGACTTGTTGATGCCCTTTGTTGTGGTTCACGACAGGTATGACTTGAATAAAAGAGCGAAGTGCACGTGAGAGGGGTGGAGTGATCACTGGTGGTTTTTTAGTGTGTACGAATGTTGGTACCTTGTCATGAGATTTTTGATTCAAATTAGTATGAGAGAGAGAGAGAGAGAGAGAAGCAGTAGCGCCGTGGTTTACCCAGGTGGTTGTTGTGGTGGTTCCCAAAGTGGAGTGGTAGTCTAGAACAGAAAAGGTGAACTAGGTCATAAGGTGGTGCTAAGTCGTACACGGCAATGATAAGTTTGTTTGATCCTTTGTTTGAATTGGTTGGCAGTGTTCTCTTTTTCACAAATTGAGACTTTGAGATTGTAAGCAATAATTAGTCAGTAGCTAGAGAGAATATAAAGTGGGTAAGAGCGGTTTTGATAAGATGATAACTGTGGAAATAATGCTGGAAAATATAAAGGAAAGTGAAGAAGTCTGAACTATAGAGAAGTTATAAGGAGAAAATTAAGGGAAAGTGGGTGTGTGTGATGTGAGGGATCTATGGAGCGTACATTTCTGATTCATTTTAATGTGCGTAAAAGTCATATGTGATTGAAAGTGTAACAGTACCATAGTGACCTAGGCCATGTCATTGAAGAATGAAGGAGACCAGGTACAAGAAAGGCGGAAGATGATCTGGGAAAGGGCTTAGAGGCAAAACGAATGGTTGGACTTGAAGGTTGATGAGTGTACGAAAGTGTACTCTAAATACCATATTACTGGACTAAAATGCTAAAATGTTAATATAAATCATTGGAATTAATGTGTATTTTTGAATTGAGTTTCTATTTACTTTGGGATACTCCTAAACAGATTTTTATGTTTAATTTCAGAGTCTAAAAGAGCAAGTCCAAACCCATTCAAATTCAAAGGACTTTCAAGTGGGCAAGATGTTGCAACAACCTAAGAACTTTCAACGAGTGTAGGTGATATGAATCCGCGGGAATGAAATCCCTTGAACCCACAATCAATTTGAAAACTCCCCAAGAAAGCCAAATTCAAGTCAATGGATGGAAAAACCTAGACCTGATGAGAACTCGTTTCAAGAACCTAGATTACAAAGGAGGAATGCCACAAAAGTTGTGATTTACCTTTGATAAGTTTAAGAGTTCAATCAAGAACAAGAGGAAAAACCTCAACTCACAAATAACATTCCATATTGTCTCCTTGATCTTCTTGGCTCTTGACCTTGTAATTAGCTTATCTGGAACGTGCAAAGGAACTTTAAGTCTAGGTCCACTTTGGTTCCCATCATTTCCCCTCTCCTCAAAAGGATTCGACCTCGAATCTCCCCCTGGAACAAAATGGGAAAATGTTAGTAACATTGAAAATAGCAGAAAGATGAAACTTACCTGGAAGATCAACTTTATATGTATTTTCATTAATTTTCTCCAAACTTTGAAAAGGTCCATCCAAACAACTCTTGTCATCTACAAGCAAAAGCATCAAAGCTACAGGAGTAAGTGGATTAAAACTATAAATAATTTCAAACGAAGAATAAGAAATAGTAGTATGCAAGGTTTTATTATATGCACACTCTAATAAGGGCAAAGGATACTCCTCCAAACATCCATGTAACCATTCAACGAATGGCAAATGATACTCCCACAAACGTTCAGGAAACACACCTAAAGCTTTCCTTATACCAAAATGACCACTCCAATTATATGCAAACTCAATGGATGGCAAGTAATACTTCCACAAACGTTCATGCAACACTTCAATCAATGGAAATGATACTCCCACAAACGTTCACGCAACACATCAATGAATGACAAATGATATTTCCACAAATGTTCATGCAACACCTCATTGAATGGAAAATGATATTCCCACAAACGTTCATGCAACACAACAAAGGTCTTCCTTATACCAAGATTACCCAACAAACCACCATGTCTATCACACACAAGCAACTTACGCGTAAAACTAGTAGGCACACAAAACAAGTACCAATCTAGTTTATGCAACTTACCAAATGATGCTTTCTCACATGTTCGATACACACTAGCAAATACATCATCATTAGCATGCAATTCCTTATCATATTCAAGTTTCAACAATTTTGCATCTAAAATGAAGACAAGGACATACCTTCTTACTAAAGCATCAATCACAGAATTTTTCATACCTTGTGTGTATTTGAATATAGGAGGAAAGGTATCAACGAATTCCTCCCACTTGGCATGTTTTCTATTGAACTTACCTTGTCCCTTCAAGTACTTCAAAGACTCATGTTCGTTAAAGAAAGGTCGGTTAGGAATTGTCGCACCTGGCATAAAATCAATGTAGTGCTCTATCTCCCTAATAGGTGGCAATCCACAAAACACACCGCGAATCATGACCTCATATCCCTGCAACAAAGAAATAACAATACTAGGCAAAGAGTCGTTAAATTCGTTAGTATAAAAGCTTGCCTTAGCATAAAAACTCACTTTTGTCTTTCTGTTTCTCAATGCAATCTCTCTTTCTTTTTCCTCTTGTGGCTCCACTCTTTTTTTTTTTTTTGACTCTCAGCCACCTCTCTATTTTCTTTTTCACTCTCTCTTTCTCTTGATGTTTCAGCCTTATTCTTTTTTTTTTTCCTCTCACTCTCTTTTTTCTTTTCACTCTCTTTTTTTCTTTCACTCTCCACGTTTTTTGAACTTTCGGCCTCACAATTATTTTTCAACTCATTATCTCTTTTTCTTGAGGTTTCAGCCTCACCCTCATCTTTTCCCTTAGGTGGTTCAGTCTTCCCTTTTGTTACAACTTGATCATTTTTTGTCCCACTTTGGTTTCCAAGAAGTACTAGAAACCAAAGTATACTTTGATGTACCCTTTCTTTTCAACTGCCTTTCCACCTTTATAGCCATGTGTACCATGTCCTCTACCTCTACATAATGTTGCAGCTCAACTACATTGGCTATCTCCCTATTCAACCCACTCAAAAATCTAACCATCGTGGCCTCCCGATCCTCCACTACATTAGCCCGAATCATAGCCACCTTTATCTCCTTATGATAATCCTCTACACTCCTAGACACCTGTGTAAGATTTTGTAATTTTTGGTAGAGGTCTCTATAGTAGTTGCTAGGTACAAATCTCCGCCTCATGATAGCTTTCAACTCTCTCCAAGTTTCTATAGGCCTCTCAAGATTCCTCCTCCTATTGGTCACTAATTGATCCCACCAAATATTCGCATAATTAGTGAACTCAATTACCGCCAACTTCACCTTCTTCTCCTCAGAGTAATTATGACAATCAAACACCAACTCTATTCTTTTCTCTCACTCTAATTAAACTTCAGGGTCAGTTCTACTTGGTGTTTTCATTTTCAAGCTCCCAAGGTTCTTATCTACTCCATCTCTCCATTCTCATACCCATTCTGAATACTGGGCTCACGTCACCTCTAATCTCTCCCACCTTGCAGATTTCTAATCATTGCTTCTTGATGATTTATACTATCTCTCACTTCACCCAACACAAAGTTCAACCGTTGAGACATTATAAGGTGTTGCACAAAAGAATGTTAGTGGCAAAAAAGAAAACCTCACACACTCCCTTACGTGTTTACACTCGAATAATGGCACTCCACTCGTGTTTCACTCTTAATTTGGCTTTTTCCCGATAATAGTCTCACACTCTCTTGCCTTTTTACCTCAAGAGTTTTCCCACTCAAGTTCTTTAAGAACTAATTGAACTCAATCAAGACAAAGCAAACTTGTTTTATCCCAACTAGTAATTAAGTCGAAGAAACAAGAACAAGAGAAACACGGAAGGAATAATAAAAAAAAAGAATGGCACTTGAATCAAGGAAATTATACGAATGAAACAGTAACTATAAGACAAGATACGAGCTAGAATAATGTATGCTGCCCCTTTGATGATAAGGCTCAAGAAAAAATTTCGGATTTTTTTTTTCTGGGCGATTTTTTTTTTCTTTTCCTTTCTTTTTTTTTTTTTTTTTCTTTTAACCAATTGATTTGATCACAATCAAGAATAAGGAATTGAGAAAACCCTAACAATAACTCAAAAACCCTAAGACAAGTGATATACGGCAGCCCCTAGAACAAGAGATTTTAGCCAACACAAACCCTAGAACAATGAGATTCGGAAACCCTAACAATAGTGAAGAAATACAACAGCCACCTCTATTTTTTTTTTTTCTTTTGTAATCAATCTTAGAACAATGAAACACTATAATTAATTATGCAAGAAAAAAAGATAGAATCAGACCTGAATGGAAACCTTGCTTTGAATAGCAAATGATATGAACCCGCGGGAATGAAATCCCTTGAACCCACAATCAATTTGAAAACTCCCCAAGAAAGCCAAATTCAAGTCAATGGATGGAAAAACCTAGACCCGATGAGAACTCGTTTCAAGAACCTAGATTATATCAAAATCTAGACCCATTGAAAAACCTGTCTCAAGAACCTAGATTACAAAGGAGGAACGCCACAAAGGTTGTAATTTACCTTTGATAAGTTTAAGAGTTTAATCAAGAACAAGAGGAAAAACCTCAACTCACAAATAGCATTCAATATTGTCTCCTTGATCTTTTTGGTTCTTAACCTTGTAATTAACTTATATGGAACGTGTAAAGGAACTTTAAGTCTAGGCCCCATTTTGGTTCCCATCAGTAGGACTCTTCAAATAAGGATAATGATGGAGTTTAGAGTAATTCGGATCAGAGTCCAAAACGTGCCAGGAGACAGCATGGACATACTTTAGTATTTTAATCATAACATTCTATTCAAATATCGGATTGATGCGATTCTTTTTGAGTTGGAAAGCTATCTTAAAGGGCTACAAAGTTGTCTCTAATAAGGATTTCTAAATTCGAACTTCTGAAGCACATACATTGCTGCCAAGTTGAGTCTTAAAATTTAGGCGATTTTGTGTGCGGGAATATGAAGACATTAGGGTTTCTTTCCTACCCTATTTAAGCATATCATTAGCACAAAATTAGGGAGTGTAGAAGAAGGGGAGACGGCTCAGTTTGAAAGGAGGAAGATCTAAAATTAATTTCCATGGCTACCGCTTGCTTTATTTTTCTCTTGAGATTTTTATTTTCCATTATATTTATGGGTAACTAAATTCTCAAGTAAGGTTAGAGATGAACTTGCACAATAGATGGTATTTTTAATTTATTCTTGATTTATGTATTTGATTTTCAATTACTAAAACTCTTTTGTTTTATCATTCTCAATTCATCGTTAATGTTTTCTTCTCCAAATAATTTTAGAATTTATTCTGTTTATGGATTCAGTCATGCTTTTTCTATTGAATGGATTGACTCTTTGATTAATTTTTTGTTGCAATATCGCTTCTAGAGTATATTGTCGTCGTTGGATTTTCTCAAAAGTGATTATAATTTACGTATTTTAAAAGTGGTGAATGATTTTTCAAAGGGTTACATTTGGTTTGATCTTGGTTTACAAATATATACCTTCCGATTGGGAATATTAGGAATTGAGTTCTCAATTTAGTCATTCAATGAATTAAGAATAATTAAAATACCATATTTGTGCAAGGGATTCCTGACGCTTTACTGTTTGTCAAACTTGAGTATTTTTTCCGTTAGTCACTTTGTTTCACTTTAGTTTACATTTAAAATTAATCTTTGTTTTCTCATTAATAATTTAATCTCTTTCTTTAGTTTTTTTGTCCTTTCTACAATTCTTTTAATTTGTCTCACTGTGGAATCGATACCCCAAGCTGTACTACAACTACCGCATTATTCTTTGGGCATAACTAAAGGTGGAGATCGAATGACTATGCAAAAACAAAAGAGAAGAGAGGTGATTCATCTCAAGGGTCGCATGCAGATTAATTAACAGAGAAGTTAGAAGTTGGTCCTACGTAAAAGAAATATGCCTACTTGCAACACTAGAATTTGCCGCAATTAATATGCAAAAACGCCGCAAATACCTCGGTTTAGGGTTCATAGGACTCTCTTTCTTTCCTTCTTGCTGATGGGAACCAAGGTGGGCCTAGTCTTAAAGATCATTTGTAAATTCTAGATGGGCCAATTACAAGATCAAGGACCAAGAAGATCAAGGAAGCAATGCACGGATTGGTGCAATCCACTTGGGATGAAGCTAGCAAGAGCCCAACACTCAAGATGGGCTTGAAAGAAGGAGAACCAGCTTTGATCCACTTGATTCAAGCTGTGGAAGACATGGCTTAGAGATAGGGCCTATTGTTATTTGAGACTTCAAATTTGGTTAAATGATTTATTTTATTAGTTTGGAATAAGTGGGCTTGAAGATGTCTGGCCCACACGTCTTATTTTCAATGAACTAGAGTTTTCAAGAAGGCCTTGTATTTTGGCCAAGGGCTTACTTGGAAAGTTACTTTTAGGAATTAGGGTTTTAAGAGGTACTGTAGCCGTACTGTAGCCGTGGTACTGTAGCGTGACACTGTTCATCAGGGGCATTTTGGGTAAAAGGGGGCTTTATTTTGGCTAGGGTTTTAATTAGGTTTAGTTTAAATACTCCTTGTAGCCTCATTTGAAGAGCAGACAATATTGAATTTTATTTGTGAGTTGAGTTTTCTCCTCTTGTTCTTGATTGAACTCTTGAACTTATCAAAGGTAAATCACAACCTTTGTGGCGTTCCTCCTTTGTAATCTGGGTTCTTGAGACGGGTTCTTCAACGGGTCTAGATTTTAATATAATCTAGGTTCTTGAAACGGGTTCTCATCGGGTCTAGATTCTCCATCCTTGACTTGATTTTTGGCTTTCTTGGGGAGTTTTCAAATTGATTATGGGTTCAAGGGAATTCATTCCCACAGGTTCATATCACTTGCACTAACATATCATATTCTGCTCAGGGTTTTAGCGCTTCTTGTGGAGCGGGAGTTCATCCAAGGGCAAATCGAGACCTAACATTGATGGGAAATTCGAGAGGTTTGGGGTTTAAAATCCCTAATTCCTCTTGAGTTATGGTTGGTTCTAGGAATGCTCTAACATAATCAGTTGGTAAATACAATGAGTGTGTAGTTGAGGGTCGTGGTGCTGTGATGATGGTGGTGGTTATGGATGAAGATGTGCTCGTTTATAGGATGGTTTAGTCCCATAACATAACATATGTGTGTGTGGTCGGTTATATGGTGCACAACCAGTGAACTAAGTGTGTGTAAGTGCTCAGGTAGAGGGTGGCTAACCCGTGACATGTGGTAACCCATGGCCACCATCCAGACCTTGTGGGTACTCCGTAGAATTGTGCCATCCAATTTGTGTTTTGACTCAAATTCCCACATGCGTTTGACAATGTGCAAATGTAGAATAAATCAAGAAGATTTCGTGAAATATTTTTCTCCTTAATAATCTTCAAGACGTTACATCATCTAGTACACATAATTTTTGAAGCAATCTCCTAGTTTACTTTTGTTAGGCCACTTCAATTGTAATTTGATTGATTTTCTCATTGAGAAATGATATTTGCAGAAATGAAGTGCGCAAGCGCTTTGCATTCTTTTTTTAAAGAAATGAGTAAATATAGGATCCACATCAAAAAATTAAATTGTTAATGGTGGACATCTCTTTTTCATGAGGAGTGTCCATGATTGTATCATTGCTCATAATTTGTCTTTCTTAATTGCTACCAAAACAAAGATTGTTCGGCTTTTACTTCAATCAATTACCACACAAACTCCCTATCCCTCACTCTTGTCCTATCTCTCACACATCTCAACCTGGCCAATTAAAATAGTTTTCTTATCTATATCATATATAGTTTTTGGATTATCACTTTTTCTCTTATTGTAAGTCGATACAAACAAAATGACATTTGCATGCAGCATGTATAAACGCCATTACAGGTGGGAATTAATTCCTTGGACTGTTTAGTACGTTCGTGTTCATGAATAAGGAAGTTAGAATTAGATCCCAACAAAAAAAAGAAAAGAAAAGAAAAGATAATGATCATAAAAAAAATCCCAGATGCCAAAATTTAGATTCGTCAAAAGCAAATAGAAAATTACTATTGCTTGCTTCTTGGAATGATCAAGATAATGACAAGACTAGATGATGATCATGCACGTGCGCGCTAGCTGATATGCATGGATGGTCCTGTGAAGGTAGTAAATCCCTTGGGTTGGGCTAGAAGCAAGGCCCATGTCCGAGCCAAGATATAAGGTCTGGGCAGGGCCGAACATAATGGAAAGATTTGGGTTGGAACCTAGGTATGAGATCCGGGTCGGGCTATGCTCACATCAGGAAGCTTGTTAGAAGACACAAGAAAGGCTTAAGGAAGAAGAAATGGCGCATTCAATGCAACCCAGGAATATTTAGGACAGTCCATTCGAGCATTAATGAAATAGGAGAAACTTAGGGAAGAAGGCTCCCGCATTCAAATGTAGAGGATAAAGCTTGGAGAGAGACATGCCGCATTAATGAGATAGGAGGAACTCAAAGAAGAAAGCATGCATCATTCAATGCAACCCAAAGCTTGGACTACAAACGGTGAACGTAAATGCTTTATAGCTCGGTGAGTAGGCGGCATAAGTATACGATCTCCTACAAAGCAACACCCCACTACCATGGAGACCAGGTCGGCAAGTATAAGTAGACACTACCAGCAACCGACAAGAAGGTTAACTTCTACACTCATCTTCTTTATTATTTTCTCTTCATCTCTTACATCAAAACTGACTTAAGCATTGTCTGCGTAGAGTTGCCTAGAAACATGATATCAATAGTGGCGCTCTCTGTGGGATCTTTGTTGTCCCATAATTAGCATGTCCTTCGCATGCTGGCAACAACACGCTGCCAGAGTTCGCGACGTGAAGAAGCACGATTCAAAGCAATGAAAGGAAGACACTGAACAAACTGAAACAATACAGAAACTCATGGATGAAATGGAGACCCTTCATCAAGAAAATGCTATCTTGTGAAGGGGTGGTGGAGAACCAGAAGCGGATCGACAGAGCCATCACTTTGAGATCCGCCCCTGACATGACAGATCCAAATGCTCCAAAACAAGTATGAGGAGGTGGCTAAGTAGATAGGCCCACCCTCTACAGTGGATCAACTCCTCACCAGCGCTGAACTCCTCACCAGCGCTGAGCTACCATACAGTGCTGAGATTATGGCGGTACCTCTACCTTCGAGGTTCAAAGTCCCTCAAATAGAGGCGTATGATGGGTCAAAAGATCCTTTGAACACCTAGAAACTTTCAAGGCCCATATGACCCTACATGGTTTCCCCAACGAGGTGGCATGCCAAGCGTTCGCCCTCACTCTGAAGGGAGCAGTCCGAGCATGGTTTGGTTCCCTATAGCCCAGAACCATCATTAGCTTCACCGAGCTGGCTTGTCTCTTCTTGACACAGTTCGTGGCCAGCTGAAAAAGGAGAAGATCGACGACCTACCTCCTTACCATGAACCAAAAAGATGAGTGTCTTAAGTCATACCTTTCTAGTTTTAATAAAGAACGTCTAAAGACATATGACCAAAATGAGAAAATCACCTTGGCTGCACTATTTGGGGGAGTTTGGCCTCGTAACACCTTCATGATAGAAATTGCTCGGAAAACCCCGACCTCATTAAGAGAGTTTATGGACTGCATAGACGGTTTCATAAACGTGGAATATACGCTCCGAGCACTGACTATTCCAGGCAAATTGAGATGGAAAGAGCGGACAAGAAGACAACTGACCGGAACAGACGGTCAAACCGGGACAACTAAAAGAAAATGGACTTATGAAACAAAGAGCAAAGGGGAGTAGGTCCTGCAGGGAAAATCCAAACCATGTATCCAGTCCAACCTGGCGGTAGAAACCGAGGGACAGCCAAACTACCAAGAAGAACAAAGGCAGGATTCGTCACGTCCCAGATATTGTACCTATCACAAAAGCGGCAGACATAAAACTGAAGATTGCTACACCAAGAAGCAGAATGCTTAAGAAATGGAGGCCAGAGTAGATCAACGTGGAAACGAGAAGGGTGGGCCACAACACAACGATCGTCCCTACTCGTGGAGAGACTGGAGTCGAAGTCCCGTTTGGAGAAATCAAAGTTCTATTCGCAGGAATCATAGTCCAGATCGGAGAAATCGGGACTCTACTTGGCTAAACCATAGCCATGCTCAAAGAAGTCGGAGTCTTACCCGAAGAAATAAAAGTCTTGACAGAAGAAGAACCATAGATCCACATAGAGAAAGTCTGCACCGAAGAAACCTGGATAGAAGAGAACCCCCAATAGGTGAAATCAACACAATAGCCGGAGGATATGCGGGGGGAGGCACCACCTCATCGGCACGGAGGGCACATGCTAGGAAAGACAGGTACGAAGAGGTGTTCACCACCAACAAACCATCTCTTGGCATCAGGGGTCAATCAAGGGAGCACCTCATAACTTTCAGCGAAAAAGACGAAGAAGGCTTGTCACATCCCCATGATGACGTTATGGTAGTAATAGTGCAAATTGCCAACTATCCGACAAGATTATCGACAACGGTAGCTCCGTCATCATCCTCTTCTGAGAAGTGTTCGTTAAAATGGGAATCACTCCAAATCGGCTGCGATCTGCACCAACGCCCCTTAAAGGTTTCATCGAAGATATGATCCATCGGGGCAATCACTCTGGCTGTCTTGGCAGGAACTGCCCCCAGCTTCATGGTGACTTCCTTGTGGTGAAAGCCCCCTCCTCCTATAATGCAATCCTGGGGCGTCCATCTTTGAATTACATGAGGGCTGTAACCTCCACATATCACCTGAAGGTAAAGTTTCCTACACTGTCAGGGGTAGGTGAAATGTGCAGCGAACAAAAAATAGACAGAGATTGCTTTGCCCTAGAAATGAAACCTAAAGCAATAGCAATACAAACTCTTGAAGAAAACAATGAGGGAAGAATCTTGCCCCCGCCACCACTGACAGAATTGGATAGGAAAGTAAGAGATGAAGAGGTTCTAGGACAAGCAAAGCCCAGCGAACCACTGGTCCTGGTACCAGTGGATGACGAGAAGCCGGGACACACTGTCCAAATAGGAACCAGGATGGCTACCTAGCTGAGCCAGGCCATAAGGCGGACCGCTTATCGAACATCGAGATGTGTTTGCATGGAGTCATGATGAATTGCCCGGAATCGATGTATCAGTGATTGAACACAGCCACCGTAGTTTCAATTTAGAGAAATATGCAGCCATCGACGAAGAAGTAGTTCGCCTCTTGGCTGGAGGGTTCGTCATAGATGTGCATTATCCTGAATGGCTCTCCAACGTTGTTTTAGTAAAAAAAAAAACAAGTGGAAAGTGGAGAATATGTGTGGATTTCACCGATCTAAATAAAGCCTATTTGATGGAAACCAAGGTGGGCCTACTCTTAAAGATCATTTGCAAGTTCAAGATAGGCCAATTACAAGATCAAGTGTTATGAACCCGCGGGAATTAAATCCCTTGAACTCACAATCAATTTGAAAACTCTCTAAGAAAGCCAAATTCAAGTCAAAGGATGGAAAAACCTAGACCTGATGAGAACTCGTTTCAAGAACCTAGATTATATCAAAATCTAGACCCATTGAAGAACCTGTCTCAAGAACCTAGATTACAAAGGAGGAATGCCACAAAGGTTGTGAATTACCTTTGATAAGTTCAAGAGTTCAATCAAGAACAAGTGGAGAAATCTCAACTCACAAATAACATTCAATATTGTCTCGCTTTCAAATGAGGCTACAATGAGTATTTAAACTAGATCTAATTAAAACCCTAGCCTAACTTGATGCAAACCAAGGAGCCGGACATGCTGATCATACGAGTGGGAATGTAGCTGAATTTGCACAAACAATTGAAGAGGCTAATTAGCAAGCAGAAACATGATGCCATGGTCTGACCATTAAAGGATAGCATAGCATGAGCCAAATGTAGAAAAAGGGGGAATTTAAGCAAAAGATACAAGAAAATAAATACTTGGAGGATCACCAGGGGAAAGATCACTTCGGGAGCATTTGGGAGGATCGGCTCGGAGACTGGAGAAGGATTCACCAGAGTGACGGCCGGCATACCCATCTCGGGCCTAGTGGGAGGGGTGGGCTCCAAGATCACCAGGAGGTCGGGACATCCAAGAAGGCTGGCTTCACGACTTCCTTGGAGGGCGGTTCCACAATATCCAGAGGAGTAGGCTCCACGACCTCCTTGGAGGACAGCTCCGCTGTCCAGAGGGGAAGGTTCCATAACCTCCTTGGAGGATGGTTCCACAATGACCGGAGGGGTTGGCTCCACAACTCTGAGAGAGGTAGCCTCCATAGTTGCCCTAGAAGATGAAGATAGAAGAGCATCAAAACCAGCCGGCTAGGGAAGCACAGAGAAACTCATAGAAGTCAAACCTGAGGGCTTTGGGGAGAAAATGAGGGTGATGTTAAAGATTCACTGAATGCAGCTTCCACCTCGGCGAGCCTTTTCCCAAAGGGAGTTGGCTTGTAAACTGGTGGCTCACGTTAGGGAACCTGCTCCTGTCTAAGTGTCTCCTAGAAAGAAGGGAAAGCTCCCACCGTCGTACCAGGACCTCGAGCTGCTGGATGGTCAAAAGTCATGGAGAATAGAGGAAGGTAATGTTAATATCACTATCCTCTTCCCCGGTAGAGCCTAAAAAAAATAAAACAATAAAACAATAATAATAATATATATACATTTGAACTTAAAGAGTATGACGATGAAAGGTGTTGTAATTTATCGAGCCTAAAAAATATTACCTATCCGTGCGTTGTTTGCTGGAACTCGACGAGAAGGAAAGGAACTGGTTGTTGGAGCTGCTCGGTGAGACCTGCTCTGCTTGGCTCGGTGGGAACTGCTCTCCCCCCTACGAAGGGCACCCGATGGAGGTGGACGCAAAGGATTCACGAGAGTCCTCTGAGTAGGAATCTTAAAACATGGGCGGAAACCCCTGGGGGGCCTAAAACCTTGAGCTTTGGAGGCCGGACGGGGAACTGCATACTCATTAAAAGGAGATCCCGGTGGCGGGCAAAATGATGGACCGAAAGACTGACCAAGACTATGGGCAGATGGGGCAGTTTGGGATGTCTTGGATGGATGAGGAGGAGGTGATATGAACCCGCAGTGATATGAACCCGTGGGAATGAAATCCCTTGAACCCACAATCAATTTGAAAACTCCCCAAAAATGCCAAATTCAAGTCAATAGATGGAAAACCTAGACCCATTAAAGAACCCATCTCAAGAACCAAGATTACAAAGGAGGAACGCCACAAAAGTTGTGATTTACATTTGAAAAGTTCAAGAGTTCAATCAAGAACAAGAGGAGAAACCTCAACTCACAAATAACATTCGATATTTTCTAACCTTCAAATGAGGTTACAAGGAGTATTTAAACAAATCCTGGCCAAAATAAAGCCCCTTTTTACCCAAAATGCCCTGATGAACAGTGTCACGCTACAGTATGGCTACAGTAACGCTACAGTACCTCTTGAAACTCTAATTCCTAAAAAGTAACTTTCCAAATAAGCCCTTGGCCAAAATACAAGGCCTTCTTGAAAATCCTAGTTCATTAAAAATAAGACGTGTGGGCCAGGCATCTTCAAGCCCACTTATTCTAAACTAATAAAATAAATCATTTAACCAAATTTGAAGTCTCCAATAACAATAGGCCCTATCTCTAAGTCATGTCTTCCCCAGCTTGAATCAAGTGGATCAAAGTTGGTTCTCCTTCTTTCAAAGCCCATCTTGTGTGGTTGGCTCTTGCTAGCTTCATCCCAAGTGGATTGCACCAATCCGTGCATTGCTTCCTTGATCTTCTTGGCCCTTGATCTTGTAATTGGTCTATCTGGAATTTGCAAATGATCTTTAAGAGTAGGCCCAACTTGGTTTCCATCACGTAGGAAATAGAATCCCTTGAACCCACAATCAATGTGAAAACACCACAAGAAAGCCAAAATCAAGTGAATAAATGGAGAATCTAGACCCGATGAGAACTCGTTTCAAGAACCTAGATAATATTAAAATCTAGACCCGCTGAAGAAACCGTCTTAAGAACCCAGATTACAAAGGAGGAACGCCAGAAAGGTTGTGATTTACCTTTGATAAATTCAAAAGTTCAATTAAGAACAATAGAAGTAAAACTCAACTCACAATGAATAAATTCATCAAATTTCATAAACTTCTTAAAATGAGGCAACAAAGAGTATTTAAACTAAAAACTAATTAAAACCCTAGCCAAAATAAAGCCTCATCTTCCAAAGATACCCCTGAGTGAATAGTTCCGTGGCTAAAGTACGGCACTACAGTAACTCAGCTACATTACTTTTGAAACCCTAGTTTCCTACAGTGCTTCTAAAAACCCTAGTTCAACAAAATAATAAATTTTCTAACTTACCCTTGAATAGACCCCCGCATCAATCCTTGCATTGTCTCCTTGATCTTATTAGCCCATCTGGAAGTTGCAAAGGATCCTTAAAACTAGGCTCATCTTGGTTCCCATCATTCCTCCTCTCCTCAAAAGGATTCGACCTCGAATCTCCACCTGGATCAAAGGGAAAATGCTTAGTAGCATTGAAAATAGAAGAAACAGGATACTTACTTGGAAGATCCATTAGATATGCATTTTCAATAATTTGTTCAAGAATTTGGAAAAGTCCATCCAAGCTACTCCTATCATCAACAGGTAAAGGTCTTAAATCTAAAGGAGTAAATGGATTTAGTCTATAAACAATTTCAAAAGGAGAATATGAAGTAGTAGTATGTATGGTCCTATTATATGCAAACTCTATAAATGGCAAACAATCCTCCCAAGTTTTTAGATTCTTATGAACAACAGTGCGTAAAAGCTGAGTTAAAGTCCTATTAACTATTTCAGTCTGACCATCACTCTGTGGATGACAAGTAGTAGAAAATAAGAGCTTAGTACCCAATTTCCCCCACAACACCTTCCAAAAGTAGCTAAGGAATTTAACATCCCTAAAAAACAAGTCAGCTATGTTTGTGGCATCATCTGTTTTATAGCATGGAATAAAATGTGTCATCTTACTAAATCTATCCACAACCACAAAAATAGAATCTCTACCCCTTTTTCTCCTAGGTAGCTCCAAAAGAAAGTCCATCTTACAAGACTTAGAGCCAAACGTTTCAAGGAAGCACTAAATGGGCTAATCCAAGAGAATTGGGCTGATTCTAAAAAGACCAAGATGGTCTCAAATAATAATCAAGGCTTAGTCCATGTTATCAAAGCAATTGAAGAGGCTAATTAGCAAGCAGAAACATGATGCATGGTCTGACCATTAAAGGAAGTGAATTTGTTGAGTTTCAAGGATATTAAATAGGAGAATGAACAAGGTCTTGGCTGGGTATGTTAAATACATTGAATCTAGTCATTTAGTTATTTTTGGCTACCTCTAGAAGTCCAAGAGGCCCAAAAAAACGTGGGGCATGTTTATGTTAATATTTATGTTGTTTTTAAGGCTGTAGTTATGACTTTTCCTATTCTTGGAGGGTTGTTCCAAGTATATAGAAGGGCATTTCGAGTTTTATTATCAGATTTGGAATTTCAGAAGCTTATTGCCTATGTGAGGTCTTGTGTTCCTCTTGGTTCTTCAAAGAACTCTTTGAACTTATCAAGTTAATCTTGTGGCGTTCAAGCTCCAAACTTATCACTTTGATTCTGTGGAGACTCTTAAGATTTCTTGGTGTGGCGTTTCAATCCTTCTTAGTCTTGGTTTTCATCTAATTGGGTGACTGGTCAAGGCTCAACAAATCTTGTCTATACGATCTTGGGGTTCCAAGCCATCATTGTTATCGGGTTTCATCACAGTTGTTGGTGGAGTTCATATCATTTTGGTACCAGAGCTTTGGTTCTAAGATAAGTTTGACTATATTTTATTTTCATGCTATTTCCTGTTCTTTGTTGTAAAAAAAAAAAAAAAAAAAAGATTGCATTACGAAACTTCTTCCTTTCAATCTTCTTTCTCTCACCTTATTCAAGTTCTTTGATATGAACTCCACCAACAATTGTGATGAAACCCGATAACAATGATGGCTTGGAACCCCAAGATCATATTGACAAGATTTGTTGAGCCTTGACCAGTCACCCAACTAGATGAAAACCAAGACTACGAAAGATTGAAAACGCCACACCAAGAAATCAGAATCAAGGTGATAACTTTGGAGCTTGAACGCCACAAGATTAACTTGATAAGTTCAAAGAGTTCTTTGAAGAACCAAGAGGAACACAAGACCTCACAAAGACAAATAAGCTTCTGAAATTTCAAATCTGATATTAAAACTCGAAATAACCCCTCTATATACTTGGAACAACCCTCCAAGAATAGGAAAAGTCATAACTACAGCTTTAAAAGCAACACAAATATTAACATAACAAGTCCCACGATTTTTAGGCCTCTTGAACTTCTAGAGGCAGCCAGAAATGACTAAATGACTAAATTCAATGTATTTCAGGTACCCAGGCAAGACCAAGTCTTGTAATTGGGCCACTAGGAAGTGAGAAAGGGTCTTGTGCAAATTCAGCTCCATTCCCACTTGTATGATCAGCATGTCCAGCTCCTTGGTTTGCATCATTCTCCCCCTCTTGAGAAGGATTTGTCCTCAAATCATCACCTACATCAAAAGGAGACAAATCAGCAACATTAAAGCTTGCACTGACACCATACTCATCTGGTAAGTCAAGCTTGTAGGCATTATCATTGATGCGTTCTACTACTTGAAATGGCCCGTCACCCCGAGGTAGGAGTTTTGAACGCCGCTTCTCTGGAAAACGGTCGTTCCTTAAGTGCAACCAAACCCAATCTCCTGGTCGAATGAGGATGAGGTGTTTTGTGATGTGGTTCCTATGCACGCATGCCATTTACTACTCGGAAGACCATGGCAGTATGATTTGAGGGTTACTCATGATGGATTCACAAATAAGTATTCTTTCACTCTTAAAAGGCAACCTATTACTCTTGTGCCATTAACTCCAAAACAGGCCAGGGAGGACCAATTAAATTTACAAAGATCAAATGAAAAAAAAAAAGGAAAAAGAAAGGAAGGCCGAAACTGAAAAAAAAAAGAGATTAAGAAAAAAAGAGAGAAAAACATTGATCAGAGTGAAAAAGAAAGAGAGAGGATTTCGGCCATAGTGAGAGTAGGAGAGGAAAAATTCAATTACAGCGCAAAAAAAAGTGAGATCAAGAGAGCATTATTTTCACACCAGCCCCTTATTGTACTCATGTACAAGGAGGCTCTTTTATGTACTAATGATCTCGTCTGTGCTTTGCCGAGCGATATTGATTCTCTTTTGCAGGAGTTTGAAGATGTCCTTCCCGAAGATGTACCTTATGGTTTACCTCCAATCCGAGGGATTGAACATCAAATTGATTTCATACCTGGTGCATCAATTCCAAACCGATCTGCTTATAGGAGTAATCCCGAGGAGACCAAGGAACTTCAGAGGCAAGTAAGTGAATTATTGGAGAAGGGGTATGTGCGTGAAAGTATGAGTCCTTGTGCGGTTCCGGTGCTATTAGTTCCTAAGAAGGATGGAACATGGAGGATGTGTGTTGACTGCCGAGTCATCAACAACATAACGGTAAAGTATCATCATCCCATTCCTAGATTAGATGATATGCTGGATGAATTGCATGGTTCTTGTGCTTTTACAAAAATTGATCTTAAGAGTGGATATCATCAGATTAGGATGAAAGAAGGCGATGAATGGAAAATTGCTTTTAAGACGAAATATGGTTTGTATGAGTGGTTAGTGATGCCTTTCGGTTTAACTAATGCTCCGAGCACATTTATGCATTTGATGAACCATGTTTTGCGAGCATTTATTGGCAGGTTTGTAGTTGTGTATTTTGATGATATCCTAATCTATAGCAAAAATTTGGAAGAACATGTAATGCATTTGAAATCTGTTTTGGAAATTCTAAGGAAAGAAAGGTTGTTTGCTTACCTCAAAAAGTGCACCTTTTGCACGGATAATGATGGGAACCAAGGTGGGCCTAGTCTTAAAGATCATTTGCAAATTCCAGATGGGCCAATTACAAGATCAAGGGCCAAGAAAATCAAGGAATCAATGCACGGATTGGTGCAATCCACTTGGGATGAAGGTAGCAAGAGCCCAACACTCAAGATGGGCTTGAAGAAGGAGAACCAGCTTTGATCCACTTTATTCAAGCTGTGGAAGACATGACTTAGAGATACGGCCTATTGTTATTGGAGGCTTCTAATTTGGTTAAATGATTTATTTTATTAGTTTAAAATAAGTAGGCTTGAAGATGCTTAGCTCACATGTCTTATTTCTTATGAACTATGTTTTTGGGAAGGCCTTGTATTTTGGCCAATGGCTTATTTGGAAAGTTATATTTTAGGAACTAGGGTTTCATCAATTTATTGTAGGGGTTACTGTAGTCTCGGGTACTGTAGCCGGTACTGTTCATCAAGGGTAATTTTGGGTAAAAGGGGCTTTATTTTGGCTAGGGTTTTGATTAGGTTTGGGTTTAAAAACTCTTTGTAGCCTCATTTGAGAGATTAGACAATATTGAATTTTATTTGTGAGTTGAGTTTTCTCCTCTTGTTCTTGATTGAACTAATGATATGAACCCGTGGGAATGAATTCCCTTGAACCCACAATCAATTTGAAAACACCCCAAGAAAGCCAAAAATCAAGTCAAGGATGGAGAATCTAGACCCGATGAGAACCCGTTTCAAGAACCTAGATTATATTAAAATCTAGACCCGATGAAGAACCCGTCTCAAGAACCCAGATTACAAAGGAGGAACGCCACAAAGGTTGTGATTTACCTTTGATAAGTTCAAGAGTTCAATCAAGAACAAGAGGAGAAAACTCAACTCACAAATAAAATTCAATATTGTCTAATCTCTCAAATGAGGCTACAAAGAGTTTTTAAACCCAAACCTAATCAAAACCCTAGCCAAAATAAAGCCCCTTTTTCCCAAAATTACCCTTGATGAACAGTACCGGCTACAGTACCCGCGGCTACAGTAACCCCAACAATAAATTGATGAAACCCTAGTTCCTAAAATGTAACTTTCCAAATAAGCCCTTGGCCAAAATACAAGGCCTTCTCAAAAACATAGTTCATAAGAAATAAGACATGTGAGCCAAGCATTTTCAATCCCACTTATTCTAAACTAGTAAAATAAATCATTTAACCAAATTAGGAGCCTCCAATAACAATAGGCCGTATCTCTAAGTCATGTCTTCCTCAGCATGAATAAAGTGGATCAAAACTGGTTCTTCTTTCAGACCCATCTTCAGTGTTGGGCTCTTGCTGGCTTCATCCCAAGTGGATTGCACCAATCCTTGCATTGCTTCCTTGATCTTCTTGGCCCTTGATCTTATAATTGGCCCATCTGGAACTTGCAAAGGATCTTTAAGAGCAGGCCCACCTTGGTTCCTATCATTCCCCCTCTCCTCAAAAGGATTCGACCTCGAATCTTCACCTACATCAAAAGGAGAAAGATCAGAAACATTGAAAGTTGCAGAAACTTTATACTCACCTGGAAGATCCACTTTATATGCATTGTCATTAATTTTCTCAAGAATTTGGAAAGGTCCATCTCCTCGAGGATGTAACTTAGTCCTTCTATGGGCTGGGAATCTTTCTTTGCGCATGTGAACCCAAACCCAATCTCCTGGTTCAAAGATGACACGCCTTCGTCCTTTATTGGCTTGGGACGCAACCCTTTCATTCTTTTGGGCAATTTGAAGCCGTACCCTCTCATGAAGTGACTTCACTAACTCCGCCTTCTTTTGTCCATCCAAACTACTCCTGTCATCAACAGGTAAAGGCATCAAATCCAAAGGAGTAAGTGGATTAAATCCATAAACAATTTCGAAAGGAGAGTATGAAGTAGTAGTATGCATCGTCCTATTATATGCAAACTCTATAAATGACAAACAATCCTCCCAAGTTTTTAAATTCTTATGAACAACAGTGCGTAAAAGTTGAGTTAAAGTCCTATTAACTACTTCAGTCTGACCATCAGTCTGCGGATGACAAGTAGTGGAAAATAAGAGCTTAGTACCCAATTTCCCCCACAACACCTTCCAAAAGTAGCTAAGGAATTTAACATCCCTATCAGAAACAATACTCTTAGGTACACCATGGAGTCGCACTATCTCCCGGAAAAACAAGTCAGTTATGTTGGTTGCATCATCTGTTTTATGGCATGGAATGAAATGTGCCATCTTACTGAATCTATCCACAACCACAAAAATAGAATCTCTACCCCTTTTGGTCCTAGGCAGCCCCAAAACAAAGTCCATAGATATGTCTACCCATGGCTCACTAGGAACGGGTAAGGGTGTATACAACCCATGTGGCAAAACCTTAGATTTGGCCTTTCTACATGTAATGCACCTTCCACAAATACGGTTAACATCTCTCTTCATCTTAGGCCAAAAGAAATGTTCATGCAAAATGTCTAAAGTTTTCTTGACACCAAAGTGTCCCATTAATCCCCCACCATGTGCCTCACGCACCAATAACTCACGCATAGAACAATTTGGCAGACAAAGTTTGCTTTCTTTAAACAAATAACCATCATGCTTGTAAAACTTACCAAATGCCGCCTTATCACATGCCACATACACATTAGAAAAATCAGCGTCATCGGCATACATGTCTTTCACATATTCAAACCCAAGCATTTTAGCACTCAGAGAAGTAAGAAGTACATACCTCCGGGATAGAGCATCAGCAACAATGTTCTCCTTATCTTGCTTGTAACGGATGACATAGGGAAATGTCTCAATGTATTCCATCCATCTAGCATGCCTTTTATTCAACTTACCTTGACCCTTGAGATGCTTCAATGATTCATGATCGGTGTGGATCACAAATTCCCTTGGCCATAGGTAGTGCTGCCAAGTCTCTAATGCACGAACAAGAGCGTAAAGCTCTTTGTCATAAGTAGGGTAGTTCAGGGATGCCCCACTTAACTTTTCACTGAAGAAGGCTATGGGACGCCTATCTTGCATCAAAACGGCTCCAATCCCAATTCCTGAGGCATCACATTCAATCTCAAAAGCTTTGTTAAAATCAGGTAATGCTAACACAGGTGCAGAGCACAACCTTTCTTTAATAGTGGCAAAAGCATTCTCTTGATTAGCCCCCAATGAAACCCAACATTCTTTTTAATTACCTCAGTGAGTGGTGCAGTAATGGTGCTGAAGTCTTTAACAAAACGCCGATAAAAGCTTGCTAAGCCATGAAAGCTTCTTACCTCAGTGATGCTTTTTGGCGTTGGCCACTCCTTGATGGCCTTGACTTTCTCTTCATCCACCTCAATACCCTTCGTACTAACAACATAACCAAGAAAAAACAACTTTTTCCATGCAAAAGGCACATTTCTTGAAATTAGCATACAACTTTTCACATCTCAACACATCAAACACATATCTCAAATGGTCAATATGTTCATTCAAGTTCTTACTGTACACTAAGATATCATCAAAGTACACAACCACAAACTTGCCTATGAATGCACGTAGGACATGGTTCATTAATCTCATGAAAGTACTGGTCGCATTTGTAAGTCCAAATGGCATCACCAACCATTCATAAAGCCCATATTTAGTCTTAAAAGCAGTTTTCCATTCATCACCCTCTTTCATTATAATTTGATGGTACCCACTTTTAAGATCAATTTTACTGAAAATACATGAGCCATGCAATTCATCAAGCATATCATCCAATCTAGGAATGGGATGGCGATACTTTACCGTGATATTGTTGACCGCCCTGCAATCAATGCACATCCTCCACGTCCCATCCTTCTTTGGCACCAGTAGCACTGGTACAGCACAAGGGCTCATGCTCTCCCTCACGTACCCCCTGCTCATCAAATCCTCAACTTGCCTCTGAAGCTCCTTTGTCTCCTCTGAATTACTCCTATAGGCTGGTCGGTTTGGAATAGCAGCCCCGGGCACAAAATCAATCTGGTGCTCAATGCCTCTAATGGGTGGCAACTCATTTGGCATCTCATCCGGGAATACATCCTCAAACTCCTGCAACAAAGAAACAGCCAAACTAGGAAGAAACTAGTTAGTTTCATCAAGAGTAAGATAAGACTCTTTATAGACAAGAAAAATCATAGGGCGATCTGCGAAGAAAGCCCTCTTAACCTCACTCTCTCTTGCATAGAAACTCACTTTTGCCTTTCCTTTTCTCTCAGAAGACTCTCTTTCTTTTTTCTCTAGTGGCTCTACTCTTTTTTCTTTACTCTCAGCCACCTCTCTACTTTCTTTTTCACTCTTTCTTTTATGCTCTTTTTCACTCTCACTCTTTCTTTTTTGCTCAATCTCTTTTTCACTCTTCCTTTTTTGATCACTCTCATTTTCACTCTTTCTCTTCTGATCACTCTCATTTTCACTTTTTCTTTTTTGAGTAACCTCACTTTTCAATTTCAATTGGTCCTCATAGACCTGGCTTGGAGTTAAAGGAGCAAGCTTAATTGTTTTGCCCTCCTTTTCAAAGCTGTACATGTTCTTGAACCCATCATGTGTCACCCTCCTATCATACTGCCATGGCCTCCCCAACAAAATATGGCCCGCATGCATAGGCACAACATCACAAAGCACCTCATCCTGATACTTCCCAATAGAAAAAGTAACTAACACTTGTTTATCCACCCTAACCTCTCCACAATCATTCAACCACTGCAATTTGTATGGTCTAGAGTGTTTTAAGGTTGGTAAATTCAATTTCTCAACCAAAGTAGTGCTAGCCACATTAGTACAACTCCCTCCATCAATGATCATACTACATACCTTATTGTTGACATGGCATCTAGTATGGAAAATGTTCTCTCTCTGTTGCTCTGCATCATCCACCTTAATGTGTGCATTAAGAGCACGCCTGGCAACAAGAGACTCACCTGTCACAGGGTATACCACTCCATCATCATCACTAGCATCATCCAACTCGGGCACCTCATCACTATCATCCTCACTCTCAGTCATCACCTCTCCATTGTCACGCATAATCTTCACCCTCCTATTTGGACATTGAGAAGCAATGTGCCCTGAACCCAAACACTTAAAACATTTGATATCTCTATTCCGTGAAGGTTGGGATTCTACCTTGGGTTTGTTGCTAGTTCCCTCATCTTTTCCCTTAGGTGGTTCGGTCTTTCTCTTTGCTTCACCTGGATCATTCCTATCCCATTTTGATTTCCAAGTAGTGCTAGAAACCGAAGTGTACCTTGCTGTCCCTTTTCTCTTTAATTGTCTCTCCACCTTCATAGCCATGTGCACCATGTCCTCTATCTCCACATAATGTTGTAATTCAATTACATTGGCTATGTCCCTATTTAACCCACTCAAAAATCTAGCCATGGTGGCCTCTCGGTCCTCCTCTACATTAGCCCGAATCATCACCACCTCCATCTCCTTATGGTAATCCTCTACACTCCTAGACCCCTGTGTAAGATTTTGTAATTTCTGGTAAAGGTCTCTATAGTAATGGCTAGGAACAAATCTCCGCCTCATAAGAGCTTTCAACTCTCCCCATGTCTCTATAGGCCTCTCATAATTCCTCCTCCTATTGGTCACTAATTGATCCCACCAAATAATAGCATAATCAGTGAATTCAATTACCGCCAACTTCACTTTCTTCTCCTCAGAGTAATTATGGCAATCAAACACCAACTCTATTTTTTTGTCCCACTCTAGATAAACCTCAGGGTCAGTTCTACCTTGGAAAGGTGGTATTTTCATTTTGATGCTACCAAGGTCTCCATCTACACCATCCCGACCCCTTAGATTCCCCTCAAATCCTCTTTCATGCCTAACTCTTCTATTTCTACCCGACCCAACGTCAGATGCTAAGTCTTCCTCATCCTCACCATCTCCTTCATTCTCATACTGATTTTCAACTCTATGCTCACGTCGCCTCCTGTCCCTCCACCTTGTAGATTTCTAATCGCTGCTTCTTGATGATCCATCCTATCCCTCACTTCACCCAACACCAAGTTCAACCGCTCAAACTGTTGTTGCATCGCTTGCAACACAAAGGATGAGTTATCTGCTTTCCCCCTTGGTGATGCGCTACTCCGATGAGACATTATCAGGCGCTACACAAAAGAATGTTAGTGGGAAAAAAAAAATAAACCTCACACACTCCCTCACGTGTTTACACTCGAATAATGACACTCCACTCGTGTTTCACTCTTAATTGGCTTTTTTCGATAATAGTCTCACACTCTCTTGCCTTTTACCTCAAGAGTTTTCCCACTCCAGTTCTTTAAGAACTAATTGACTCAATCAAGACAAAGCAACCTTGTTTTATCCCAACTAGTAATTAGGTCCAAGAAACAAGAACAAGAGAAATACGGAAGGAATGAAAAAAAATGGCACGTGAATCAAGAAAATTATACGAATGAAACAGTTAACAATAAGAAGATACAAACTAGAATCACCCCCTTTGATGATAAGGCTCAAGAAAAAAAATCTCGAAAATTTTTTTTTTCCTTTATTTTATTTTATTTTCTTTTCTTTTCTTTTCCTTTCACCAACTGATTTGATCTCAATCAAAAGAATAAGCAGCTGAGAAAACCCTAACAATAACTCAAAAACCCTTGGGCAAGTGATATACGGTAGCCCCTAGAACAAGAGATTTCAGCCAACACAAACCCTAGAACAATGAATTTCAGCAACCCAAACAATAGTGAAGAAATCTGCTAACCACCACTATTTTTTTTTCTGTAATCAATCCTAGAACAATGAAGCCCTAGAATTAAATATGCAAGAAATAAAAGATAGAATAAGACCTGATTGGAAACCTTGCTCTGAATACCAAATGATATGAACCCGTGGGAATGAAGTCCCTTGAACCCACAATCAATTTGAAAACACCCCAAGAAAGCCAAAAATCAAGTCAAGGATGGAGAATCTAGACCCGATGAGAACCCGTTTCAAGAACCTAGATTATATTAAAATCTAGACCCGATGAAGAACCCGTCTCAAGAACCCAGATTACAAAGGAGGAAAGCCACAAAGGTTGTGATTTACCTTTGATAAGTTCAAGAGTTCAATCAAGAACAAGAGGAGAAAACTCAACTCACAAATAAAATTCAATATTGTCTAATCTCTCAAATGAGGCTACAAAGAGTTTTTAAACCCAAACCTAATCAAAACCCTAGCCAAAATAAAGCCCCTTTTTCCCAAAATTACCCTTGATGAACAGTACCAGCTACAGTACCCGCGGCTACAGTACCGGCTACATTGTCACCTTTGGATTTAACCTCTTTACCTTTGAGTGAACGTGTAAACTTAGATGGCAACAAGAAGGCAGAATTTGTAAAGATGATTCATGGAAAGGCACGGCTGAACATTGAAAGGAGGACTAAACAATATGTCCATCAAGCCAACATGGGACGCAAGAAGGTAGTGTTTCAACCAGGAGATTGGGTTTGGTTGCACTTAAGGGAGGACCGTTTTCCGGAGAAACGACGTTCAAAACTCCTACCTTGGGGTGACGAACCATTTCAAGTAGTGGAACGCATCAATTATAATGCCTACAAGCTTGACTTACGAGGTGAGTATGGTGTCAGTGCAAGCTTTAATGTTTCAGATTTGTCTCCTTTTGATGTAGGTGATGAATTTGAGGACAAATCCTTCTCAAGAGGGGGAGAATGATGCAAACCAAGGAGCCGGACATGCTGATCATACGAGTGGGAATCTAGTTGAATTTGCACAAGACCCTTTGTCACTTCCTAGTGGCCCAATTACAAGACTTAGAGCCAAACGTTTCAAGGAAGCACTAAATGGGCTAATCCAGGAGAATTGGGCTGATTCTAAAAAGACCAAGATGGGCTCAAATAATAATCAAGGCTTAGTCCATGTTATCAAAGCAATTGAAGAGGCTAATTAGCAAGCAGAAACATGATGCATGGTCTGACCATTAAAGGAAGTGAATTTGTTGAGTTTCAAGGATATTAAATAGGAGAATGAACAAGGTCTTGGCTGGTATGTTAAATACATTAAATCTAGTCATTTAGTTATTTTTGGCTGCCTCTAGAAGTCCAAGAGGCCCAAAAAAACGTGGGGCATGTTTATGTTAATATTTGTGTTGTTTTTAAAGCTGTAGTTATGACTTTTCCTATTCTTGGAGGGTTGTTCCAAGTATATAGAAGGGCATTTCGAGTTTTATTATCAAATTTGGAATTTCAAAAGCTTATTGTCTATGTGAGGTCTTGTGTTCCTCTTGGTTCTTCAAAGAACACTTTGAACTTATCAAGTTAATCTTGTGGCATTCAAGCTCCAAACTTAAAGATCAAGTTGGGCCTACGCTTAAAGATCATTTGCAAATTCCAGATGGGCCAATTACAAGATCAAGGGCTAAGAAGATCAAGGAAGCAATGCACGGATTGGTGCAATCCACTTGGGATGAAGCTAGGAAGAGCCTAACACTCAAGATGGGCTTGAAAGAAGGAGAACCAGCTTTGATCTACTTTATTCAAGCTGTGGAAGACATGACTTAGAGATAGAGCCTATTGTTATTGGAGACTTCCAGTTTGGTTAACTGATTTATTTTATTAGTTTAGAATAAGTGGGCTTGAAGATGCCTGGCCCACACGTATTATTTTCAATGAACTAGGGTTTTCAAGAAGACTTTGAATTTTGGCCAAGGGCTTATTTGGAAAGTTACATATTAGGAATTAGGGTTTTAAGAGGTACTGTAACGTACTGTAGCCGCAGGTACTGTAGCGAGACACTGTTCATCAGGGCCATTTTGGGTGAAAAATGGCTTTATTTTGGCTAGGGTTTTAATTAGGTTTAGTTTAAATACGCCTTGTAGCCTCATTTGAAGGTGAGACAATATTGAATATTATTTGTGAGTTGAGTTTTCTCCTCTTGTTCTTGATTGAACTCTTGAACTTATGAAAGGTAAATCACAACTTTTGTCGCGTTCCTCCTTTGTAATCTTGGTTCTTGAGACGGATTCTTCAACGGGTCTAGATTTTGATCTAATATAGGTTCTTGAAACGAGTTCTCATCGGGTCTAGGTTTTTCCATCCATTAACTTGAATTTGGCTTTCTTGGAGAGTTTTCAAATTGATTGTGGGTTCAAGGGATTTCATTCCCGCGGGTTCATATCACATCCTCCACTCAAACAATCCATGTGTCATACCTCATTATCACCTAAGATCAACATATAATCCATTTCAGTATTCATTTGTTTTTACGAACACCATCCATACATAATACATTCAAAGTACATTAATCTATCCAATATTTGCAACCAATTAATTTTCTACCCTTGTTATGACCTAAGATCAACATACAATCCATTTAAAGCCCTAATTTATTTTAAGATGCTTCATCCACATATAGCACATAATACTCAATTTTGTCTAGCCCTTCCATTAAATCAATTTAAGCTCACCATACAGTTCATTGGCTTCGTAAAATAGCATGACAGTATACCGACACAGCACATAATATAAATCGGCCCAAATGCCTACCAAAAACACCAATATACACACTGCATTCGTTTATCACTTGAGCACAACCTAAATCCATCACACAACCCATTGTTCATGCATAACACACCCAACATAATCAAATCTATCCAATTCTTGAACTTCGTGGTCCTCAAGTAAATTCAAATTCATGAACCATTGCATTTAACCAAATCTAACCAATTTTTCAACTAAATCAATATGCACACATAAATTAAACCCATTATCCTAAATAACTCAATATCCAACAAACAACAGCATCATATGGCTCCCGAATATCCCAACCTTCACAAACACTATTCTCAATCAATAAGCCTATTAATAATGAATACAACACACATACATTCAATCCATCCGACCCTCATAAACACTTTACTCACTTATAAGACATACTCCATGACAAGTCACCAATCACCACACGAATTCTTCATAATTTATTGAAACCTACACATTCCATGCATAAAATTTGTCCATATTATTTATACATCTACACAACACAATTACAACTCTTTATAAGTTACAAATCATGACTCCACTAAACCACTACCATATGTCCACATCATTCCACTCCAATCTTCCATTACACAACTTACATTTATAAAATATACTACAAACATCCTTGCTGCCCATGTACATTAGTCCAACAATTTCAATCCACAAAGATTAATATCTTTCATTCATGGCTCCACGCAATCTCAATATTCATAATTACCATATTCAATCAATAAGCTTCATCCAACCAAACGCGCATATTCCATAACAATTCCCAATCCATACATCACTTCCATATAATTTATCACAACCAACATATTAATATACAAAAACCTGTCCAATGTTTCAAGAGTATCCTTATACAACTTTTAATCTATTCAATAACATTTATACACTCTCTTAAATTCTACCATCTTACAACTATGCATCATATACTTCACACAAGCAAAACATGCAAGAAATATCACTTTAAACACAAATCTGAACATTCTATTAAAATCCATGCACCTACGCACACTCAATTCATATATCATCTATGACAAACTAACACAATCATATCACAAACTGCCCATTAACCCCATCACTTCACAAACACTAAATCCCTTGTCCATGTAAACTCCACGTAGAACAAATACACAAATCCCATGCTCCAAATCTTTATACTTCACCTACAACTCCCATTCAATACCCACCCAACACAACTTCTTCTTAGTTCATCATAACCAACACATTCAATATACATAATTTTGTCCATATCAATTATACACCAACTCAAACATGATCACAAACTTTATAAGATCTATTCACACAATACATCCAATGTACAAAATTTGTCCAACCACTATACCATCATATAATGGTCCTTCAAGCTTCCACACACATCATTTGCATCCAATCACATAAACAGTAATCTAAGAAAGATAAATGGAATAGGGATTATACCAAAAATTATGGGGCTATAACTCTTGCTTGTTGCTGCTATTTTCTTCTCATTGCCGCTACTTATGGTGGCCTAAGGTGGGTGAGGGGCTTCACCAATGTGTTCTGTTCCTAGTTGCCGAGACAAGGGATCACCTTGAGCTTTGGGCATTTCCAGTGGTGTTGCTTTCAGTGGTATGCGAGTGTGCGGGAGGTGCTGCAGTTTTCATCCACTCAAGATGGGCTTGAAAGAAGGAGAACCAGCTTTGATCCACTTGATTCAAGCTGTGGAAGACATGGCTTAGAGATAGGGCCTATTGTTATTTGAGACTTCAAATTTGGTTAAATGATTTATTTTATTAGTTTAGAATAAGTGGGCTTGAAGATGTCTGGCCCACACGTCTTATTTTCAATGAACTAGAGTGTTCAAGAAGGCCTTGTATTTTGGCCAAGGGCTTACTTGGAAAGTTACTTTTTAGGAATTAGGATTTTAAGAGGTACTGTAGCGTTACTGTAGCCGCGGTACTGTAGCGTGACACTGTTCATCAGGGGCATTTTGGGTAAAAAGGGGCTTTATTTTGGCTTGGGTTTTAATTAGGTTTAGTTTAAATACTCCTTGTAGCCTCATTTGAATATCAGACAATATTGAATTTAATTTGTGAGTTGAGTTTTCTCCTCTTGTTCTTGATTGAACTCTTGAACTTATCAAAGGTAAATCACAACCTTTGTGGCGTTCCTCCTTTGTAATCTGGGTTCATGGGACGGGTTCTTCAACGGGTCTAGATTTTAATATAATCTAGGTTCTTGAAACGGGTTCTCATCTGGTCTAGATTCTCCATCCTTGACTTGATTTTTGGCTTTCTTGGGGAGTTTTCAAATTAATTGTGGGTTCAAGGGATTTCATTCCCACGGGTTCATATCATTTGGTATTCAGAGCAAGGTTTCCAATCAGGTCTGATTCTAGGGCTACATTGTTCTAGAGTTGCCAAAAAAAAAAAAAAAAAATTGCAGAAACGAAACGTAGGCTGCCAAAATTCTAAGGGTTTTGGGTTTGGCTGAAATTTGCATCACCTAGGGTTTCAAAATTCTAGGGTTTAATGCATATCTTAGTTTGTCAATTGCTTGGAATGTCGTTCCATTGATTCTCTTCTATTTCGTTGTTAATTCTTGTGTGCTTCAATTCAATTGCTTGATTTTTACAATTGAGTATTTCTGTTTGTGATTGAATTAGAAAAAAAAAAGAAAAGAAAAGAAAGGAAAGGAAAAGAAAAGAAGAGAAAAGAAAAGAAAAGAAAATTTGAAAAAAAAAAAAAAAAAGAAGAAGAAGAAGAAGGAGAAGAAGATAAGGAGAGGTAACATATTTAAAGGTTGCTGCATAGTTACAACAAAGACAAAGAAAAACATTTGTTGATTGAGTTTTATCCTCAAAGGGGCTGCATACATATTTGTAGTTGGTATCTTGTTTTATAATTACTCTTTCCCTCATATAAATTCCTTGAGTCCCGTGTCGTTTTATTCCTTCCTTGTTTCTTGTTTCTTGGATCTATATTACTGGTTAGAATAATACAAGGTTGTATTATCTTGATTTAGTTCAACTAGTTCTTAAAGAACTTGAGCGGGAAAACTATTGAGGTAAAAGGCAAGAGAGTGTGAGACTATTATCGGGGAAAAGCCAATTAGGAGTGAAACACGAGTGGAATGTCATTATTCGAGCGTAAACACGTAAGGGAGTGTGTGAGGTTTTACCACTAACATTCATTTGTGCAGCATTTTACAATGTCTCATCGGAGTGGCTCTTCACCAAAGGGGATAGTAGATAACTCATCATTTGTATTGCAATCCATGCAACAACAGTTTGAGCGGTTGCACTTGGTGTTAGGTGAAGTGAGGGATAGGATGGATCATCAAGAAGTGGTAATTAAAAATTTACAAGGCAGGAGAGATAGGAGGAGGAGTGAACCTTGTATTGAACATAACTGTAAGAATGAAGAGTATGGTGAGTCTCTTGTTGCCAGGCATGCTCTCAATATACAAATTAAGATGGATGATACAGAGAAGCAGAGCGAGAACATTTTTCATACTAGATGCCACATCAACAACAAGGTATGTAGTATGATCATTGATTTGCGGAGTTGTATTAATTTGGCTAGCACTACTTTAGTTGAGAAATTGAATTTACCTACCTTAAAACACCCTAGACCATACATGTTGCAGTGCTCGAGTGATTGTGGAGAGGTTAGGGTCAATAAGCAAGTGCTACTTACTTTTTCAATTGGAAAATACCAGGATATGGTCCTTTGTGATATAGTGCCTATGCATGCTGGTCATATTTTGTTGGGGAAGCCATGAGAGTATGATAGGAAGGTGATCCATGATGAGTTAAGGAACATGTACAGTTTTGAAAAGGATGGAAAAACAATCAAACTTGCTCCTTTAACTCCAACACAAGTCCATGGGGACCATTTGAAACTGAAAAGTGAGGTTACTCAAAAAAGAAAGAGTGAAAATGAGTGTGATCAAAAAAGAAAAAGTGAAAAGGAGATTAGCTAAAAAGCAAGAGTGAAAGTGAGATTGAGAAAAAAAGAAATAGTGAGGCCGAAAATGAGAGAGAGAGTAAAATGAGAGAGATAAAAAGATGAGGGTGAGGCTGAAACCTCAAGAGAAAGAAAGAATGAGTTGAAAAACAGTTGTCAGGTCGAGAGTTCAAAACAAGATGAAGGAAAAGAGAGTGACAGAAAAAAAGAGAGTGAAAAGCAAAAAGAGAGTGAAAACGAAAATAATTGTGGAAAGAAAAGAAGTGAAGAATGTGAGAGAAAAACAAAAAGAAAAGTGAGTTTTTATGCTAAGGCGAGTCTTAATACTAACGAACATGACGTATCTTTGCCTAGTGTTATTGTTTTTTTGTTGCAGGAATATGAGGTCTTGATTCCTAGAGGTGTGTTTAGTGGATTGCCACATATTAGGGAGATAGAGTACTACATTGATTTTGTGCCAGGTGCGACAATTCCTAGCCGACCTTCCTTTGAAGAACATGAGTCTTTTTCACACTTGAAGGGACAAGGTAAGTCGTTGACTATAATGCATGCTAAGCGAGACGACTGTGTTGAGACTTTTTCTCATGTATTCAAATACACACAAGGTATGGAAAATTTTGTGGTTGATGCTTTAGCAAGAAGGTACATCCTTATCTTCATTTTAGATGCAAAATTGTTGAGACTTGAATATAATAAGGAATTGCATGCTAATGATGATGACTTTGCTAGTGTGTACGGAACATGTGAAAAAGCATCGTTTGGTAAGTTCTATAAATTAGATTGGTACTTGTTTAGAGAGAATAGATTTTGTGTGCCAACTAGTTTTATGCTTAAGTTGCTTGTGTGTGATAGACATGGTGGTTTGTTGGGTAACTTTGGTGTAAGGAAGACTTTCAATATGTTGCATGAACGTTTGTGGGAGTATCATTTTCCATTCACTGATGTATTGCATGAACGTTGTGGAAGTATCATTTGTCATTCATTAACGTGTTGCATGAACATTTGTGGAAGTATTACTTGGCATTCATTGAGTTTGCATATAATTGGAGTGGTGTAAGAAAAACTTCAGGTGTGTTTCATGACGTTTGTGGGAGTATCATTTGCCATTCATTGAATTGCTACATGGACATTTGCGGGAGTATCATTTGCCCTTATTAGAGTGTGCATATAAAACCTTGCATACTACTATTTCTTATTCTCCATTTGAGGTTCTTTATGGTTTTAATCCACTTACTCCTTTACCTTTGATGGCTTTGCTTGTTGATGATAGGAGTAGCTTGGATGAACATTTTCAATTTCTTGAGAAAATTCATGAAAATACACATGAAGTAGATCTTTCAAGTAAGTATCAAGTTTTTGCTATTTTCAATGTTACGAACATTTTTCCTTTTGATCCAGGTGGAGATTCGAGGTCGAATCCTTTTGAGGAGAGGGGGAATGATGGGAACCAAGGTGGGCCTAGTCTTAAAGATCATTTGCAAATTCTAGATGGGCCAATTACAAGATCAAGGACCAAGAAGATCAAGGAAGCAATGCACAGATTGGTGCAATCCACTTGGGATGAAGCTAGCAAGAGCCCAACACTCAAGATGGGCTTGAAAGAAGGAGAACCAGCTTTGATCCACTTGATTCAAGCTGTGGAAGACATGGCTTAGAGATAGGGCCTATTGTTATTTGAGACTTCAAATTTGGTTAAATGATTTATTTTATTAGTTTAGAATAAGTGGGCTTGAAGATGTCTGGCCCACACGTCTTATTTTCAATAAACTAGAGTTTTCAAGAAGGCCTTGTATTTTGGCCAAGGGCTTACTTGGAAATTACTTTTTAGGAATTAGGGTTTTAAGAGGTACTGTAGCGTTACTGTAGTCGTACTGTAGCCGCGGTACTGTAGCGTGACACTGCTCATCGGGGCATTTTGGGTAAAAAGGGGCTTTATTTTGGATAGGGTTTTAATTAGGTTTAGTTTAAATACTCCTTGTAACCTCATTTGAAGAACAGACAATATTGAATTTAATTTGTGAGTTGAGTTTTCTCCTCTTGTTCTTGATTGAACTGTTGAACTTATCAAAGGTAAATCACAACGTTTGTGGCGTTCCTCCTTTGTAATCTGGGTTCTTGAGACGGGTTCTTCAACGGGTCTAGATTTTAATGTAATCTAGGTTCTTGAAACGGGTTCTCATCCGGTCTAGATTCTCTATCCTTGACTTGATTTTTGACTTTCTTGGGGAGTTTTCAAATTGATTGTGGGTTCAAGGGATTTCATTCCCACGGGTTCATATCACATTGTGGCCGATGGCGTGCTCGTGGTGGTGCTGGGGATAGAGAGAATCGTGAGGGAGAGAAATTGTGTGACGCCCTCGACGCCCCATGTGTGATTTGGAGGGAGTCACGATGCCAGGGTGCGGACCGCACGAATTACACACCTCAAGCACAACGTGAAAGCAAGTGTGTGCAAGCATGCAACTTAAAAGTGTACAGTTATAGACACAGCGAAGAAGTAAAAAGGGGCAGTCTGAACTATTAAGAGTACCAAAATTTCCAAATACAAACTCCAACAAACAAATTCCATAAATTAACACAGGCATCCAACTAGATAAAAGAAAGCAACATTAGAGCAACAATACAAGGAAGAAGTCCCCAGGTCTTCACTCCTCCGGTGGGGTCGGTCCCTCCTGCTCATACCCATCCTCTACATTAAATTCTACAATTCCATGGTAGGCATACCACAATGAGATTTTGCAATCTCAGGAAACAAAACAACAGAACAACAACCAAAAGATTCAAGCATGAAATTATACAAGCAAATGTGTTCAGTAGTTATGAAAGCAACTGCTCAAAATAGCCATTTTTACCACCTTCCCAAAAATGCATTTATTAGGACCACTCACGCCAAAAATCCCATTTGCACCCAAACACAACCATTTATTACTATGTACACCACAGACTCCCCTCAAGACCGCACGGGTGACTTCGTTATGTGCGATGCCCAGCACCACGTAAGGCGAGTAATGTGACTAGGCATCCTCTAGCCACTTCAGTAGTGGGGCTTTGGAGTCGACTTGGTCGAGCCCAAGGGATGTCACTCAGTTTTACACTCTTTCGAGAGACTAGAGGAACTCCACCGAGATAATACCCCATCTTGACTTGGAGTCGTGACACGCACACACCCACACAAAAATATATATACCAAAAATCCAATTTTCAAATTACGCAGCATAACATAAAACAAAGCATAGTTGAATAAATCAAGGCACATATCATTAAAAGTAATATGCAGATGTATGACGGGCAGTTAATTGGATGGCATGGCATAGAAAACAACTGTCATGCAAAACAACAACTACGTCAAATATTCCCAAAACTTCCTCGGGCCCAAAGCCCTTCTCAAACACAACCAGACTGCAACAAGGTTAGTGATAAATTCACATTAGAACATCAAGGGTCCCGTTGGAGAGTAACTTACTACGCGGACGGGCAATATTGAGATGATCAATCATATGCTAACTTAAAGTCTCCCTCTCAGATCAGGAGCAAACTGTGAGTGTGCACGTGCACAAGTCGCTGTGCAAGTGGAAAAAGTGGTTAGTTAGATCTAAACACGGCCTAAAAATAAGATAGAGTTGAGTGGCAAACAAATTTACCATAGTGGCGTTTGGAGGGGGAGCATGGCGGTGACAGTGGCAGAGCATAGTGGGTAGTGGCAGATCTGGAGATAATCTGGTGAGAATAGGGAGTCTAATACAGTGAAGCCCGTGGTGGTTAGAGGCGGCTAGTGGCATCAGAAAACCCTAGGAGAGAGAAAAGTCGAGAACAAAATAGGGCTTCTCACAAGGGTGAGGTTGAGAGCTAGGGTGGAGGTGGTGGGTGGTCGGACGACCTTTAGTGAGCACATGAGGGCGACAGACCATGGCGGCGCACACCAAAATCCTAGGAAGAGAAACAAAGCAAGAAGAGGAGTGAGGATCTAAGAGAGAAAAGGGGAGGAATCTGAAGGATGGAGGTCGAGAAGAGGGCACCCACCACGGCGAAAGTTAGACAGCAAGGCAAGTGTTGGCAAAGGAGCTACGAGAGACAGAGGCTGACGGATTTGAGAAACAAAAATGACATCGACCGATCTACTAGCGAGGATGCTGAGATTACGATGAATCTGAGTGGCTAGTTGTGAGTCAAGGTAGACCTGAAAGGCTCGGCATTGTGCTCCTCCGAGGTGCTCGACAACAACAATAGGAATGGCAGCAACACACATGTGAAGATAGTGCGAGAAAAGGAGAGAAAACGGAGGGAGGGAGTGTGAGATCGCCAGATAGGGAGAGAGGGCTTACTGACGGCGGAAGATGCTGAGATGCCGAGACGAGGTGTGGCAGTGGCGAGGAGTTGCAGCAAGAGGTAGCGCAGCTGAGGCTAGTTGGGATAGTGACGGTGTGGAGGTGTTGTAGGTCATAGGCGTGGGAGGAGGAAGGAAAAAGAAGAAGAAAAGAAAAAAGAAAGGAAAGAAAGAAAGAAGGGTGCTGGGAGGGAAAAAGGGCGTCATTCCAGGAGGGAAAAAATTCACTTCCCAGGCCACTAAATGGCATTGTTTTGAAGGAGGGGGTTGGGACCAGTTCTCCTCACTTTCAGGCCTATAATTTGGCCCATAGCACCTACAACAACCTCAAAAATCCACAACCAACCAAATGGGTTCATAAACAAATACCCTTAAAGAAAAGAATAAAATACAATAAAATAAAATAAAACACACTAAATTTTAGGGTCTCACATTCTCCCCCACGAAAAATTTTTTGTCCCCTAAATTGCTTAGCTAACTAGATCTCCAAAGGGCTCATCTAGCTAATAATCTTTGCCTCTATTTCCAATAGTACATCACGTTTAAAACCTCAAGGCAAGCCATGCAGTTCAAACTCTCGACTCCACAAGACCTATGGATCCTCATGCTTGATTATCACATAAATTATATTATGCAATCCATTGTTGATGCCTAAGCTTCAACTTCCAAGCCATTATTGTACACTACACTTTGGTGATGTGACACCCCCAAACCTCTGCTTGGGATGTAAACGGAGACTCAGAGCGTCAGGACATGCAACACAAGGTTACATACCGCCGTACCTAATGGCTAATATGCAATGCATCCTAGAAATGCAACTAGCAGTATGCAATAACCGCAGAGAAAAATAAGGGTGATAATGAACTTATTCCAGAATAACTAAATCATCCTAATAATATAGATTGAACCATAAGTTTCAAAACACCAGGTAGCTTAATCTTAATACAAAATATCCAGTTCTCCAAAAGAATCTAAACCAGTTGCTTCTTGCGTTCTGTAGCATGAACGGTTAGGCCTATGAATATCAAAATAAGATCAAGTCTCCTATCAACGTCTGGTTCCTCCTTAATCCTCTTGATCCACTGGTCCATTGGGTCCATTTGTATCTACAACTTCTACCATTTCGAAAGAAATGATAGTGGGTCCTCAAGGGGTGAGATTTATTTGAAATCTCAGCAAGTTAGACAACTAACTTTCACAAAGATAGACTATGCATGAAGAATGATAAATATAAAATGCATGCAAATGCAGAAAAAAGACTTAATGTTGCAGAGAACATTATTTCACTTTCGTCATAAAAACTTAATCTTTCCTTATAAAATCGTGGAATTAAACGTAACGTATGGTATCGTCACAATTCCTCATATACACTGTGAGTACCTGCCAGTGACCGTAGTACAACTCACGTTGAAACTACATTGTCTATAGACTCGTTCTGAATGCATTGGTAATATAACTTAACATAACATCATAAAGATCATAACATGTACGCCTACCAGCATTAGATGTCGTAACGTATGACTTTGCTCAAGCATTCTTTAAAAAGAATCCATTCGAAGTTCGTTGACAGTTCTTCATCAACCCAAGGGTTACAATATTTAATCACTCCATAGTAGACAGAGGAGTTCCACTAGGACACTTCCCCATCCTAGCCTTTGGGGTCGTGATAAAATAATTTTCATGCAAAGGCGTTTGAAAAAGAATGATTTTCATGAAATGCATGTAAGTGGCACAAAAATGATGTTTGAATGCAAACAATGAGACGACAATTCATGCAAAATGATAGTTAGAAAAGGTCATTTATCAATAATTCATAAATAATCAATCAAGGTATAAGTTAGATGATAGGAACCAAGGTGGGCCTACTCTTAAAGATCCTTTGCAAGTTCCAGATGGGCCAATTACAAGATCAAGGGCCAAGAAGATCAAGGAAGCAATGCAAGGATTGGTGCAATCCACTTGGGATGAAGCCAGCAAGAGCCCAACACTGAAGATGGGTCTGAAAGAAGAAGAACCAGCTTTGATCCACTTTATTCATGCTGAGGAAGACATGACTTAGAGATACGGCCTATTGTTATTGGAGGCTTCTAATTTGGTTAAATGATTTATTTTACTAGTTTAGAATAAGTGGGATTGAAAATGCTTGGCTCACATGTCTTATTTCTTATGAACTATGTTTTTGGGAAGGCCTTGTATTTTGGCCAAGGGCTTATTTGGAAAGTTACGTTTTAGGAACTAGGGTTTCATCAATTTATTGTTGGGGTTACTGTAGCCGCGGGTACTGTAGCCGGTACTGTTCATCAAGGGTAATTTTGGGAAAAAGGGGCTTTATTTTGGATAGGGTTTTGATTAGGTTTGGGTTTAAAAACTCTTTGTAGCCTCATTTGAGAGATTAGACAATATTGAATTTTATTTGTGAGTTGAGTTTTCTCCTCTTGTTCTTGATTGAACTCTTGAACTTATCAAAGGTAAATCACAACCTTTGTGGCGTTCCTCCTTTGTAATCTGGGTTCTTGAGACGGGTTCTTCATCGGGTCTAGATTTTAATATAATCTAGGTTCTTGAAACGGGTTCTCATCGGGTCTAGATTCTCCATCCTTGACTTGATTTTTGGCTTTCTTGGGGAGTTTTCAAATTGATTGTGGGTTCAAGGGAATTCATTCCCGCGGGTTCATATCATTAGAGGCCAACTTACCGACTATGGGAGCAAATAAACTCTCTAATGATTCTTATGAATGCATGCGAAGCAAAAATCCTTGAAGGAACATGCTTAAAACTAACTTTGAGCAACTTCATCCCAACATTTAGTCATGCCTAAATGAAATCCTCAAATGCTTACTAAAACTCAATGATGATATGATCCTATCTCCAACGACATGCTAAATCATGCACTCTTCTGATCCCAATCAGAAGGATTCCTAAATGCTCACATTTCAAGCCTAAGTAAAATAAGCTAATTTCCTCAAATGAAGCATGATAAAAGTCGAACCATTCATGCTTTGATGATCAAAACAAGATAGAACTTAAAACTAGTCATGGCATGTTTTCCATCTTAAATTAAACCTCCATTAAAAATCCTATGATCAAACTATACCATAATTAATCATGCCATAGCTAAATTTCTCAAAAATCTCAAGAATACTTAGAGATAAGAGAGGAAGTGAAGAAGTGAGATGAAGAAGGGGTTTATAGAGCCAAGAGATGGGGGCAACGTTGGGCATGGTGCTTCCCCATTGGGGTGTTTGGGTGCTGGTTCATCATGATTCTTTATGGGAACCAAGGTGAGCCAAGAAAATTAGGGAAGCAACGCACGGATTGGTGCAATCCATTTGAGATGAAGCTAGCAAGAGCCTAACACTCAAGATGAGCTCGAAAGAAGGAGAACCAGCTTTGATCCACTTGATTTAAGTTATGGAAGACATGAGTAAGAGATAGGGCTTATTGTTATTGGAGGCTTCCAATTTGGTTAAACGATTTATTTTATTAGTTTAGAATAAGTGGGCTTGAAGATGCTTGGTCCACACGTCTTAATTTTGATGAGCTATGGTTTTCGGGGAAGCCTTGTATTTTGGCCAATGACTTATTTGGAAAGTTACTTTTTAAGAATTAGAGTTTCAAGAGGAACTGAAGCATACTGTAGCCATACTATAGCCACACGTACAACAAGGGCATTTTGGGTAAAAGAGGCTTTTTTTGGCTAGAGTTTTAGTTAGGTTTAGTTTAAATACTCCTTGTAACCTCATTTGAAGGTAGACAATATTGAATGTTATTTGTGAGTTGAGTTTTCTCCTCTTGTTCTTGATTGAACTCTTGAACTTATCAAAGGTAAATCACAACCTTTGTGGCGTTCCTCCTTTGTAATCTAGGTTCTCTAGACGGGTTCTTGAAATGAGTTCTCATCGGGTCTAGATTTTTCTCGTCTCTAAAGAGTCTTATCTTACTCTTGATGAAACTAACCAGTCTCTTCCTAGTTTGGCTGTTTCTTTGTTGAATGAGTGATATGAACCCGCGGGAATGAAATCCCTTAAACCGACAATCAATTTGAAAACTCCCCAAGAAATCTAAAATCAAGTCAATAGATGGAGAACCTAGACCCGAAAAGAAGTCGTATCAAGAACCTAGATTATGTTAAAATCTAAACCCATTGAAGAACCTGTCTCAAGAACCCAGATTACAAAGGAGGAACGCCACAAAGGTTATGATTTACCTTTGATAAGTTCAAAAGTTCAATTAAGAACAAGAGGAGTAAAACTCAACTCACAATGAATAAATTTATCAAATTTCATAAATTTCTTAAAATGAGGCAATAAAGAGTATTTAAACCGAAACTTAATTAAAACCCTAGCCAAAATAATGCACCTTTTACCCAAAATGCCCCTGGATGAACAGTGCATCAGCTACAATAATGCTACAGTAACCCCTTGAAATCCTAGTTCCTAAAATGTAACTTTCCAAATAAGCCCTTAGCCAAAATACAAGGCCTTCCCAAAAACCCTAGTTCATAAGAAATAAGACATATGTGAGCCAAGCCTCCTCAAGCCCAATTATTCTAGACTAATTCCTATAACGAATAAAATAAGCCCCTATAATAAAATAAATACGTCCAAGGCCTTCAATCATATAATCATAATAATAGGCCCCCCCATCTTGAATATTCAGCTCTTGCTAGACTCTTCCATGTGGATTTTACCAATAAGAGCATTACTTCCATGATCTTCTTTGCTCTTGATCATGTAATTGGCCCATTTGGAACTTGCAAATGATTTTTAAGACTAGGCACACCTTGGTTCCCATCATGCCCCCTCTCCTCAAAACGATTCGACCTCGAATCTCCACTTGGATCAAGAGGAAAAATGTTAGTAACATTGAAAATAGCAGAAACATGATACTTACTTGAAAGATCTACTTCATATGTATTTTCATTAATTTTCTCAAGAAATTGAAAATGTTCATCCAAGCTACTCTTATCATCAACAAGCAAAGCCATCAAAGGTGAAAGAGTAAAACCATAAACAACCTCAAATGGAGAATAAGAAATAGTAGTATGCAATGTGTTATATGCATACTCTAATAAGGGCAAATGATACTTCAGCAAATGTCCATGTAGCAGTTCAATGACTGGCAAATGATACTCCCACAAACGTTCATAAAACACTCCTAAAGTTTTCCTTACACCATTCCAATTATATGCAAACTCAATGAATGGCAAGTAATACTTCCACAAATGTTCATGCAACACGTTAATGAATGACAAATGATACTTCCAGAAACGTTCATGCAATACGTTAGTGAATGGCAAATGATACTCTCACAGACTTTCATGCAACATATTGAAAGTCTTCCTTGCACCAAAGTTACCCAACAAACCACTATGCTGGCACACAAAATCTATTCTCTCTAAACAAGTACCAATCTAATTTATAGAACTTACCAAACGATGCTTTTTCACATGTTCCATACACACTAGCAAAGTCATCATCATTAGCATGCAATTCCTTATTATATTCAAGTCTGATATGAACCCGTGGGAATGAATTCCCTTGAACCCACAATCAATTTGAAAACTCCCCAAGAAAGCCAAAATTCAAGTCAAGGATGGAGAAACCTAGACCCGATGAGAACTCGTTTCAAGAACCTAGATTATATTAAAATCTAGACCCGTTGAAGAACCCGTCTCAAGAACCCAGATTACAAAGGAGGAACGCCACAAAGGTTGTGATTTACCTTTGATAAGTTCAAGAGTTCAATCAAGAACAAGAGGAGAAAACTCAACTCACAAATAAAATTCAATATTGTCTGATCTTCAAATGAGGCTACAAGGAGTATTTAAACTAAACCTAATTAAAACCCTAGCCAAAATAAAGCCCCCTTTTACCCAAAATGCCCCTGATGAACAGTGTCACGCTACAGTACCGCGGCTACAGTAACGCTACAGTAATGCTACAGTACCTCTTAAAATCCTAATTCCTAAAAGTAACTTTCCAAGTAAGCCCTTGGCCAAAATACAAGGCCTTCTTGAAAACTCTAGTTCATTGAAAATAAGACGTGTGGGCCAGACATCTTCAAGCCCACTTATTCTAAACTAATAAAATAAATCATTTAACCAAATTTGAAGTCTCAAATAACAATAGGCCCTATCTCTAAGCCATGTCTTCCACAGCTTAAATCAAGTGGATCAAAGCTGGTTCTCCTTCTTTCAAGCCCATCTTGAGTGTTGGGCTCTTGCTAGCTTCATCCCAAGTGGATTGCACCAATCCGTGCATTGCTTCCTTGATCTTCTTGGTCCTTGATCTTGTAATTGGCCCATCTAGAATTTACAAATGATCTTTAAGACTTGGCCCACCTTGGTTCCCATCATTCCCTCCTCTCCTCAAAAGGATTCGACCTCGAATCTCCACCTGGATCAAAAGGAAAAATGTTAGTAACATTGAAAATAGCAAAAACTTGATACTTACTTGAAAGATCTACTTCACGTGTATTTTCATTAATTTTCTCAAGAAATTGAAAATGTTCATCCAAGCTACTCCTATCATCAACAAGCAAAGCCATCAGAGGTAAATGAGTAAGTGAATTAAAACCATAAACAACCTCAAATGGAGAATAAGAAATAGTAGTATGCAAGGTTTTATATGCACACTCTAATAAGGGCAAATGATACTCCCGCAAATGTTCATGAAACACACCTGAAGTTTTTCTTACACCACTCCAATCATATGCAAACTCAATGAATGGCAAGTAATACTTCCACAAATGTTCATGCAACATGTTGAAAGTTTTCCTTACACCAAAGTTACCCAACAAACCACCATGTCTATCACACACAAGCAACTTAAGCATAAAACTAGTTGGCACACAAAATCTATTCTCTCTAAACAAGTACCAATCTAATTTATAGAACTTACCAAACGATACTTTTTCACATGTTCCATAGACACTAGCAAAGTCATCATCATTAGCATGCAATTCCTTATTATATATAAGTCTCAACAATTTTACATCTAAAATGAAGATAAGGACGTACCTTCTTGCTAAAGCATCAACCACAAAATTTTCCATACCTTGTGTGTATTTGAATACATGAGGAAAAGTCTCAACACAGTCCTCCCGCTTAGCATGCATTATAGTCAACGACTTACCTTGTCCCTTCAAGTGTGAAAAAGACTCATGTTCTTCAAAGAAAGGTCGGTTAGGAATTATCGCACTTGACACAAAATCAATGTAGTACTCTATCTCCCTAATAGGTGGCAATCCACTAAACACACCTCTAGGAAACATAACCTCATATCCCTGCAACAAAAAGACGATAACACTAGGCAAAGATACGTCAAGTTCGTTAGTATTAAGACTCGCCTTAGCATAAAAACTCACTTTTCTTTTTGTTTTTCTCTCACTTTCTTCACTCTCTCTTTTCTTTCCACAATTTTTTTCTTTTTCACTCTCTTTTTGCTTTTCACTCTCTTTTTTTCTGTCACTCTCTTTTCCTTCATCTTGTTTTGAACTCTCGACCTGACAACTGTTTTTCAACTCATTCTCTCTTTCTCTTGAGGTTTCAGCCTCACCCTCATCTTTTATCTCACTCATTTTACTCTCTCTCTCGTTTTCGGCCTCACTATTTCTTTTTTTCTCAATCTCACTTTCACTCTTGCTTTTTAGCTCAATCTCCTTTTCACTTTTTCTTTTTTGATCACACTCATTTTCACTCTTTCTTTTTTGAGCAACCTCACTTTTCAGTTTCAAATGGTCCCCATGGACTTGTGTTGGAGTTAAAGGAGCAAGTTTGATTGTTTTTCCATCCTTTTCAAAACTGTACATGTTCCTTAACCCATCATGGATCACCTTCCTATCGTACTCCCATGGCTTCCCCAACAAAATATGACCAGCATGCATAGGCACTACATCACAAAGGACCATATCCTGGTATTTTCCAATTGAAAAAGTAACTAGCACTTGCTTATTGACCCTAATCTCCCCACAATCACTCGACCACTGCAACATGTATGGTCTAGGGTGTTTTAAGGTAGGTAAATTCAGTTTCTCAACTAAAGTAGTGCTTGCCAAATTAATACAACTCTGCAAATCAATGATCATACTACATACCTTGTTGTTGATGTTGCATCTAGTATGAAAAATGTTCTCGCTCTGCTTCTCTATATCATCCATCTTAATTTGTATATTGAGAGCATGCCTAGCAACAAGAGACTCACCATACCCTTCATTCTTACAGTTATGTTCAATACAAGGTTCACTCCTCCTCCTATCTCTCCTGCCTTGTAAATTTCTAATTACCACTTCTTGATGATCCATCCTATCCCTCACTTCACCTAACACCAAGTTCAACCGCTCAAACTGTTGTTGCATGGATTGCAATACAAATGATGAGTTATCTACCATCCCCTTTGGTGAAGAGCCACTCCGATGAGACATTGTAAAATGCTGCACAAATGAATGTTAGTGGAAAAACCTCACACACTCCCTTACGTGTTTACGCTCGAATAATGGCATTCCACTCATGTTTCACTCCTAATTGGCTTTTCCCCGATAATAGTCTCACACTCTCTTGCCTTTTACCTCAATAGTTTTCCCGCTCAAGTTCTTTAAGAACTAGTTGAACTAAATCAAGATAATACAACCTTGTATTATTCCAACCAGTAATATAGATCCAAGAAACAAGAAACAAGGAAGGAATAAAACGACACGGGACTCAAGGAATTTATTGAGGGAAAGAGTAATTATAGAACAAGATACTAACTACAAATATGTATTCAGCCCCTTTGAGGATAAAACTCAATCAACAAATGTTTTTCTTTGTCTTTGTTGTAACTATGTAGCAACCTTTAAATATGCTACCTCTCCTTATCTTCTTCTCCTTCTTCTTCTTCTTCTTCTTCTTTTTTTTTTTTTTTTTCAAATTTTCTTTTCTTTTCTTTTCCTTTCCTTTCCTTGCTTTTCTTTTCTTTTCTTTTCTCTTCTTTTCTTTTCTTTTCCTTTCCTTTCTTTTCTTTTCTTTTCTTTTCCTTTCACCAACTGATTTGATCACAAACAAGAATAAGCAGTTGAGAAAACCCTAACAATAACTCAGAAACCCTTGGGCAAGTGATATACAGCAGCCCCTAGAACAAGAGATTTCAGCCAACACAAACCCTAGAACAATGAATTTCAGCAACCCTAACAATAGTGAAGAAGTCTGCTAACCACCACTATTTTTTTTTTTTTTTTTTTGTAATCAACCCTAGAACAATGAAGCCCTAGAATTAAATATGCAAGAAATAAAAGATAGAATAAGACCTGATTGGAAACCTGGCTCTGATACCAAATGATATGAACCCGTGGGAATGAATTCCCTTGAACCCACAATCAATTTGAAAACTCCCCAAGAAAGCCAAAATTCAAGTCAAGGATGGAGAAACCTAGACCCGATGAGAACTCGTTTCAAGAACCTAGATTATATTAAAATCTAGACCTGTTGAAGAACCCGTCTCAAGAACCCAGATTACAAAGGAGGAACGCCACAAAGGTTGTGATTTACCTTTGATAAGTTCAAGAGTTCAATCAAGAACAAGAGGAGAAAACTCAACTCACAAATAAAATTCAATATTGTCTGATCTTCAAATGAGGCTACAAGGAGTATTTAAACTAAACCTAATTAAAACCCTAGCCAAAATAAAGCCCCCTTTTACCCAAAATGCCCCTGATGAACAGTGTCACGCTACAGTACCGCGGCTACAGTAACGCTACAGTACCTCTTAAAACCCTAATTCCTAAAAGTAACTTTCCAAGTAAGCCCTTGGCCAAAATACAAGGCCTTCTTGAAAACTCTAGTTCATTGAAAATAAGACGTGTGGGCCAGACATCTTCAAGCCCACTTATTCTAAACCAATAAAATAAATCATTTAACCAAATTTGAAGTCTCAAATAACAATAGGCCCTATCTCTAAGCCATGTCTTCCACAGCTTAAATCAAGTGGATCAAAGCTGGTTCTCCTTCTTTCAAGCACATCTTGAGTGTTGGGCTCTTGCTAGCTTCATCCCAAGTGGATTGCACCAATCCGTGCATTGCTTCCTTGATCTTCTTGGTCCTTGATCTTGTAATTGGCCCATCTAGAATTTACAAATGATCTTTAAGACTAGGCCCACCTTGGTTCCCATCAAAGTCACCACAAAATTTTCCATACCTTGTGTGTATTTGAATACATGAGGAAAAGTCTCAACACAGTCCTCCCACTTAGCATGCATTATAGTCAACGACATACCTTGTCCCTTCAAGTGTGTAAAAAACTCATGTTCTTCAAGGAAAGGTCGGTTAGGAATTGTCGCACCTGGCACAAAATCAATGTAGTGCTTTATCTCCCTAATAGGTGGCAATCCACAAAACACGCCGCTAGGAATCATGACCTCATATCCCAACAACAAAGAAACAACAACACTAGGTAAAGAGTCGTTAAATTTGTTAGAATAAAAGTTTGCCTGAGTATAAAAACTCACTTTTGTCTCTTTGTTTCTCTTTGCAATCTCTCTTTCTTTTTTGACTCTTAGCCACCTATATATTTTCTTTTTCACTCTCTCTTTCTCTTGATGTTTCGCCCACATTCTCTTTTTTCATCTCACTATATTTTTTATTTTCACTCTCTTTTTTTCTTTCACTCTCCTCTTTTTTTGAACTCACGGCCTCACAATTGTTTTCCAACTCATTCTCTATTTTTCTTGAGGTTTCAGCCTCACCCTCATCTTTTTCCTTAGGTAGTTCGGTCTTCCCCTTTGTTACAGTTTGATCATTTTTGTCCCACTTTGGTTTCCAAGGAGTACTAGAAACCAAAGTATACCTTGATGTACCCTTTCTTTTCAACTTCTTCTCCACCTTCATAGCCTTGTGTACCATGTCCTCTACCTCCACATAATGTTGCAACTCAACTACATTGGCTATCTCCCTATTCAACCCACTCAAAAATCTTGTCATCGTGGCCTCCCGATCCTCCACTACATTAGCCCGAATCATAGCCACCTTCATCTCCTTATAGTAATCCTCTACACTCCTAGACCCTTGTGTAAGATTTTGTAGTTTTTGGTAGAGGTCTCTATAGTAGTGGCTAGGTACAAATCTCCGCCTCATGATAGTGTTCAACTCTCTCCAAGTTTCTACAGGCCTCCCAAGATTCCTCCTCCTATTGGTCACTAATTGATCCCACCAAATACCTACACAATCAGTGAACTCAATTACCGCCAACTTCACCTTCTTCTTCTCAGAGTAATTATGACAATCAAACACCAACTCTATTCTTTTCTCCCACGCTAAATAAACTTCAGGGTCAGTTCTACCTTGGAATGATGGTATTTTCATTTTGATGCTCCCAAGGTTCTTATCTACTCCATCTCGACCCCCCGGCTTTGCCCTAAGTCCTCTTCCACGCCTAACTCCTCTATGTCTACCCAATCCAACTTCAGATCTTAGGTTTTCTTCGTCCTCACCATACTCTCCATTCTCATACCCATTCTCAATACTAGGCTCATGTCGCCTCCTATATGCTGAATGAAATTGTATGGCTCATGTATTTTCAGTAAAATTGATCTTAGAAGTGGATACCATCAAATTAGAATGAAAGAGGGTGATGAATGGAAAACTGCTTTTAAGACTAAGTATGGGCTTTATGAATGGTTGGTTATGCCATTTGGACTTACAAATACGCCCAGTACTTTCATGAGATTAATGAACCATGTCCTACGTGCATTCATAGGCAAGTTTGTAGTTGTGTACAACAAGGACTTAGATGAACATATTAAGCATTTGAGATATGTGTTTGATGTGTTGAGATGTGAGAAGTTGAATGCTAATTTTAAGAAATGTGCCTTTTGCATGGAAAAAGTTGTTTTTATTGGTTATGTTGTTAGTACAAAAGGTATTGAGGTGGATGAAGAGAAAGTCAAGGCCATCAAGGAGTGGCCAACGCCAAAAAGCATCACTAAGGTAAGAAGCTTTCATCTCTTAGCTAATTTTTATCGGCGTTTTGTTAAAGAATTTAGCACTATTGCTGCACCAGTCACTGAGGTAATTAAAAAGAATGTTGGGTTTCATTAGGGGGGGGCAAATCAAGAGAATGCTTTTGCCACTATTAAAGAAAGGTTGTGCTCTTCACCTGTGTTAGCATCAGGAATAAGGATTAGAGCCCATAGCTTTCTTCAGTGAAAAACTATGTGGGGCATCCCTGAAGTACCCTACTTATGACAAAGAGTTTTATGCTCTCGTTCGTGCATCAGAGACTTGGCAACACTACCCTATGGCCCAGGAAATTTGTGATCCACACCGATCATGAATCATTGAAGCATCTGAAGGGTCAAAGTAAGTTGAATAAAAGGCATGCAAGAAGGATGAAATACATTGAGACATTTCCCTATGTCATCCGTTACAAGAAAAGTAAGGAGAACATTGATGCTGATGCTCTATCCCGGAGGTATGTACTTCTTACTTCTATGAGTACTAAAATGCTTGGGTTTGAATATGTGAAAGAAATGTATGCCGATGTCGCTGAATTTTCTAAAGTGTATATGGCATGTGATAAGGAGGCATTTGGTAAGTTTTAAAAGCATGATGGTTATTTGTTTAAGGAAAGCAAACTTTGTGTGCCAAGTGGTTCTATGCGTGAGTTATTGGTGCGTGAGGCACATGGTTGGGGATTAATGGGACACTTTGGGGTCAAGAAAACTTTAGACATTTTTCATGAACATTTTTTTGGGCCTAAGATGAAGAGAGATGTTAATCGTATTTGTGGAAGGTGCATTACATGTAGAAAGGCCAAACCTAAGGTTTTGCGACATGGGTTGTACCCTTACCTGTTCCTAGTGAGCTATGGGTATGCATACCTATGGACTTTGTTTTGGGGTTGCCTAGGACAAAAAGGGGTAGAGATTCTATTTTTGTGGTTGTGGATAGATTTAGTAATATGGCACATTTCATTCCATACCATACAACAGATGATGCCACAAACATAGCTGACTTGTATTTTAGAGCGATAGTGCGACTCCATGGTGTGCCTAGGAGTATTGTTTCTGATAGGGATGTTAAATTCCTTAGCTAGTTTTGGAAGGTGCTGTGGGGGAAATTGGGTACTAAGCACTTATTTTCCACTACTTGTCATCCACAGACTGATGGTCAGACTGAAGTAGTTAATAGGACTTTAACTCAACTTTTACGCACTGTTGTTCAGAAGAATTTAAAAACATGGGATGATTGTTTGCCATTTATAGAGTTTGCATATAATAGGACTATGCATACTACTACTTCATATTCTCCTCGAGGAGATGGACCTTTCTAAATTCTTGAGAAAATTAATGACAATGCATATAAAGTGGATCTTCCAGGTGAGAATGATGTTTCTGTTACTTTCAATGTTTCTGATCTTTCTCCATTTGGTGTAGGTGAAGATTCGACGTCGAATCTTTTTGAGGAGAGGGGGAATGATGGGAACCGAGGTGGGCCTACTCTTAAAGAAAATTTGCAAGTTCCAGATGGGCCAATTACAAGATCAAGGGCCAAGAAGATTCGGGAAGCAATGCACGAATTGGTGCAATCCACTTAGGATGAAGCTTGCAAGAGCCCAACACTCAAGATGAGCTTGACAGAAGGAGAACCAGTTTTGATCCACTTGATTCAAGCTGTGGAAGACATGACTTAGAGATAGGGCCTATTGTTATTGGAGACTTCAAATTTTGTTAAATGATTTATTTTATTAGTTTAGAATAAGTGGGCTTGAAGATGCCTAGCCCACACGTCTTATTTTCAATGAACTAGGATTTTTGAGAAGGCCTTGTATTTTGGCCAAGGGGTTATTTGGAAAGTTACTTTTTAGGAATT